>NC_056739.1:1258725199-1259025199 GCF_019279795.1 Protopterus annectens
TCATCCACAGAAAATGAGGAGAAGATACCATAATGGTTTACCCACCTTACTTTTGTAATCCACATCTGAGCTAGTATCTATATAGCAGTAATGTCCTAATCCACAAAGCTGAGCATTTGGCATGAATTTGCAACGTTATTTGGTGTGAATGTAGTCACTATTCTAGCAGCAGTAAATCTGGTTAAATCTATCTTTGTTTCTTTTGGCTTTTCCTGGTTAGGGGTCGCCACAGCAGAACTCCGGTCCGCTAATAGTGGATTTTACGTACCAGGTTACCAGCCCTGACGCACAACCTTCAACGAAGGCATGCCCCATTCACGTATGCCTCCACACAGAAGAATCTCTAGCTGAGAATCGAACGGGACAACGTCTTGCAATGAGGCGACAACGCTACCGCAGCACCACCACCGCGGTTATCTGGTTAAATCTATCTAATAAAATAAAATGAAAATAGAAAATCAAGTCATGTCTCCTTAAAAGGCATTAAGTGCATGTCATAGTAAATACTTTGTGCATGTATGCTTATTTTATTTTTGAAGTATGTAGTAATCAATTATTTATTTATTTATTTATTCATTCATTCAGTTATTTATTTATTTATTTGTTTATTTATTTATTTATTTATTTATTTATTCATTTTGCATGAATCCATGCTAAGGAGTATTGGTGGTCCAAAAGGTCTTGTGCTTTCAAATGGAATGGAGGGTTTGAAATCTACACACTGTAACAGGATGAAATTTTACAATTAATTTATAGTAATACTTTTTTTTTTCTTCTGTGTATTGCAAATGTTGCAAAACATTTCATACAAGCCTAAAACTGTTACAAATTCTTCTGCAGAATGCTTGGGTAATTGGATTCTTCCTGTATGCCATACAAGCTGAAATAAAAGCTTTTGTCTTTTGTTGATTACATCAACAGAAAATTTTGAATGTGTCTTTTGAGATGCCAAATTATTTTTTGTAAGTTATTAGATCACAAGAATGTTTTCAAAAGGTGGGGTAGTAATTATCTACTGTTTTAAGAATGAGATGAAGTAAAACCCAGGAGTGACTTTTTTCAGTTACTCTTGCATGAATTCGACATTGCTGACAGAAATTGCAGAAACATTTTGCAAGTAGTAGTGTGGCTTGACCACAACAGGCATGAGAGAAGCTGAAGCCAAGTCCTTGCCTGAGATCATAGTGTGTAAGGAGCTGAGAACCAGGGTGAAACCAAGCCATTCAAGATCAAAGTAAGTAATGCTGAGCATTTACTACAGCGGACGAAGTGTTTTGCATTACTTATGCCACTCTTAAAGGATACCATCAGTAGCAAGAGCTCAGCTTAGGAGCTGGAATTCTGAGTAAAGCCAGACCCCTTTCCTAGCTCTGCTTTTTGTCTTTGTGACAGATTTCTGGCCTTCCATCTTCTAATCAAAATCTTCCATTAACAATGCTCTTTTTGAGACAGAAAATTATCTGAACTGCAGAACTTTTCTTAAAGCCTGATAAGGTTGCAATAATAAGGAAATAGTTTTGAAAAGAGACATTCATTGTAATTCCCTAGAATTAATCTGGTAACACATTGCAGTCATGGACATTTTGGAATGTTGTAAACTTTGACCAGTGTGCCATGCTGTTAAGTTTCAGCAGTATAAGTCAGCTTTTTAAAACTGTTAGCTAATGGGCTTTCGTTTTCTTTTCATTTGTACAATCTACAACTGGCTAATGTAATACTAATGAACTGTGAAAGATCCACCGGGATTTAACTCCCAAAGCCTCCACTTGTATGCTGTACTATTCTAAGCAAGTCCCTTATCTGTAATAAAGCTCCCAAACGACAAATGCTAGTAAGTTTTCTATGGTTAGGGGTCCCTTACAATTTACCCAGGTCACCAAGGTAAATATGTATTCATATTTTAAAAGCATTTGCATGACATAAGGCTGCTCACCACTCTAATAGTATTGCCTCTCTCACCTTTTTTGTTTTGATATACTAATGCCATAATCCTCCATCTGTAATATCAAAATGCCTCCATGAGAGCAAGAAGTCATTTTCTAAAGAGACAATTATGACTGTACTGCAGGAAATAAATTGATTTAACAATGTGAATATACGGACCATGAGGTAAAATATTTTGTTTTAATGAAAACAATTTTAACACAGTTGCAGACAGAGAATCAGATAAAGGAATTATAAATGATGAATGCCTCCTGTCATTTGTTTAGCATTTTTCTATTTTCCCCATGTTGAGATATTATGAGGATGATTTACTAAATTTTGTTCATCTTCATCATACAGAAGAAGAGAATAAGCCACAAATGCAAATACAAAATCAGCATTTATACTATTTAATGACAGATGGGGTAGAGACGCTGACATTGTGTAAAGTCCTTTATTAAATCATTATAAATGTTGCTGTAGAGTACAGACTGTAAAAGCTTTTGGACGAAATGAGTTAATTATCTGGAGCTAATACTTTATTAATTCTCAAAACAGTAATTTGATATTCACAGTACAGAATGAAGACTTTTTCTCCCTTGGCTAAAACATATACTCTAAAAAGTAACTACCTGAGAAAAAATGTTGAGTCAAATGAGTTTCATAAAACAAGGGGAATGTGTGTGTGCACGTATGTGTGTGCGTATATGTGCATACATATGTACGTGCATGAGTGTGTGGGTGAGGATGTGTGAGTACGGATTCATTTCATAGCACTGAAAGCTCAAAACACTGAAACTCAAAAACACTGAAACCAAAACACTGAAACTTCAAAATCTTGAAAACTCAAAACACTGAAACTCAAAGCACTGAAAACACATATCATACATATACTGAGTTTAAACAACATAAATCATAGCACTTTCCACCAAGTGTAAGCAGGGGGTCAAGTCCACCTGCACCCCCCACACCCCCTGCTACTTATATATATCAACTCCAAGATTGCACTTCACTAAGTGCAATCTTGGAGTTGATATATTTAAGTAGCGGGGGGGGGGTGCAGGGGGCTTACACTTGGTGGAAAGTGCTACAATTTATGTTGTTTAAACTCAGTGTATGTATGATATGTGTTTTCAGTGTTTTGACTTTCAGTGTTTTGAGTTTTCAGTGTTTTGAAGTTTCAGTGCTTTGGTCTTCTATATTACAAAGGTTTCTCATTTTCAGTGTTTTGAGTTTTCAGCGTTATGAAGTGAATCCATGAGTACACATCTGCATGTAAATGTAGGTGTATGTGTATTTCTATGAACATGCTTCAGTGGCACAAATTATCACCTGACATGAAATAGTTGAGATCCTTCCGATATCATATCCTTCAAATTGTTGTTAATAATAGAGAAAAAGTAGCAGCTTTCTGGTTCAAGTCATTTAGCCTGACATTTAATAAGTAATGTAAATCACAATGTATAGATATTCTGGAAGATCATTTAAAACCAAGGAATGCACATGGGCATTATTTATTAGTATAGCTTTGTATGAAATACATAGAAGATAAGCATAAGCCCAGACAAAGTCCTAGTGTAATGTTTTCTGAAAAAAAACAGCAATTGTCAAGGGTGTGACAACCATGCCCTGGCCCAGCAATCAAGGAGCCTAAATCCTCACCACTAACACCAGGGAGGTTGTCTCCTAGAAGAGAAAAGGATAACTAATACACACAGTAAAGTACAATTTCCCTTAAGTGCACACAGAGATCACATTCAGTCTGGGGCTGGTTGCTCCCTTGCTCACCAGGTCCCCAATAAGACTCCCTACTGGCACAGCTATAGGGTCCAGGTCTCAGCCTAACTGGGCAAGCTAAAACCTCCAGTACCCTCTCTGTCCAACCAGTGCTTCATGCCTCTGCCAAGTAGCTGACACAACACACACACACTTAGAGATAAGTATTTATACAACTTCACAGACACTCCTGGGAAAGGCTCACACAGATTCTCTAACTGTGCCCCTTTACCCAGGCTATACGGTAGTAATTACTGCCACCACCCAGTTAATAATATCAGCTACTAAAAGGCCCTTAAAAGGGTGTTCAATTATTACTGTGCAATATTAATATCCAATGGTAGCATAACAGTCAAGGCTTACTTTAGAGTGGCCTATTACAATAACCTCTATAACTATGCAATGTACTCTAGAGCTTATCTCTACACAAATCAGCCACAGGTAGAACGTTGTAAAAATATTTAATAATAAATAATTAAAACACAAGACAAAACTACTACACCACAGAGATATCTAAGAGTTCAGAGATCACACAGAAACTTAAAATAATACAGTAGGACAGGTCTGATTTCAAAGAAAAATACCTAATTAATCTTTACTAGCTTTAACTATTCCTACAAGAAATCACAGTGCTAGAAACTTACATGTGAGAATAAGGCAGAGTGCTGGTAAGTTGGATATCCAGATCAAAATGCCTTCAGTCTCTTGAGAGAAATAGTATTTCAACATTACTAACAATCATGTTTGATGGGTCCCTCCCCAAATTACATTATTTTTGACACTTAGGTTTTCCCAGGCAAACAAACTGCATTATTTAGCAATCTAACACCTGCACAGAAACTTACAACAATAGAATACATTTCACATATACATTCTAGCAGAAACCAGAGCAATAAAACACATTCCACATCTAAATTCTTGTCTTAAACTTTAGCCTTAAAACAATGGGTCTGAAACCTTCAGCCAGCCGCACTGGAGCCAAATTGTAACATTAAAGAGATTCATAAGATCTTTTCAACTTAAAAAGACACATTTGAAATACTTGGCTTGGTTTTCCTTACAGCAGATGGCAATGTTGCAACAATCTTGAAGTTCACATTTTACAGTGTTTTCTTACATTTAAAAACACAAGCCAGTATTTTACATGCATTTATACAGTTGATAGAATTATATATCAAATTCTATTTGACTAGGCTGGCAGCCTTCGCCCATCTCTCCCCAATTGCCACAAAGGGAATAAAATATTAACTTCCAGGGACTAAAATATTAACTTCTAATATGTGACTACATATTGTATAGGTGTATGGATATGTCTTAACAGGACGCATGATCTTTCAAATGCAAAGCACTAAAAATAATCAGAAAGCCTTCTATAGCTATATCAAGAACCTTCATGACAATACCCAGATTTGCTCTGAGATACTGCACAATGGTATCTCTAATACTCAACCAACAGATATTGCCAACATACTGGCCGACAGATTCAGTGCCAGCTTTACCCCTCTCTCCCCTCCTAAAGGACCAATCACAATACCAGAAGAATACCAGGCACCCAGTATTACTGCAGCACAGGTTAAAGCTGCATTGTCCAAGGCCAAGAATACAGCTTCTGTGGGACCTGATAATATCCCTGGCTGTGTTCTACATGAACTACAAAGCAAACTGGCACCACATCTGTGTACTCTGTTCAGTCACAGCCTCACCTCAGGCTTTGTCCCAACTGAATGGGGGAGTGAGTACAGATCCTGGGAATTAACATCCCATTAGCCTGATGAGACTGATATTTAAAGCTATGGGCCTTATCATTATGGGCCTGATTAACAAAGATATAGGAAATCTCCAAACTCTAGACCCCACACAATTTGACTTTGTGAAAGGAAGATCATGTCTGCTCAACCTTGTTGACTTCTTTGAGTCAGTCACCAGGGCTGTGGATGAAGGTAAGGCACTGCATACAGCCTACCTTGATCTGGCCAAGGCCTTTGATACCATTCCTCACTCAGGAATTATTTATAAACTCACCAAACTAGGCATCAACCCCTATATCACTAGGTGGGTTGCAAATCAGCTCCCAGATAGAACACACAGCGTGAAAGTAGCAGACTCCAAGTCAGACTGCTGACCAGTCACGAATGGAGTCCCACAGGGATTGGTCCTAGGTCATTTCCTGTTCAGCATCTACTTCTCAGAAGTCTCAGAAGCCCAGGCCAACAAGCTGGGAACTATTACTAACTGCCCAAGTGATGCAGACATCCTACAGAAAGGCCTCACTGTTTGAGACCAATGACTGGTTTCGAAACCATGGCCTTAAGCTTACATCAAAAAATGCGTCATCATCCCCTTTGGCAAAAACTCAGTTCCCACTAATTACCACATTGATGGGAGCCCACTGAACACTGAAGGCGTTATAAGAGATCTGGGGGATGCAGGTTGACAGCAACCTCTCCTTCGACCACCACATTACCACTGTGGTCAGAAAGTCCTTCTATGTGGCGTATCTCATTACCAAGGGTTTTGCATCTAGGAAGAAAGAGGTCATCGTCTTTCTCTACTCTTCCCTCATTAGACCAATCATCGAATATAATGCCCCACTTAGCATGTACCTCACTAGACATCTGCAACAGCTGGAGAGGCCACAGAAGTACCTCATAAAGAGGATCGTAGGCATTAAACACATGCCCTACAAGGACAGACTCAAAAGACTCCAGCTATTCTCTATCTCATATCACCTACTTAGAAGTGATGTCTGCTTGACTTACAAAGCCATGTCTGATCCAGCTCTGTTAGAAATGCTGCATCTAAAGAAATCCCAATCCCTCCACACCACATGCTCCAGAGACCTCAACCTCATTACCACAATCAACAAAACATGCTGGAGGGACAGGTTTCTCACCCAGAGACTGCCCATGCTCTTGAGTAGACTTCCCATACATGTCAAGTAGAGCACCTCGCTGACCCTCTTCAAGAGAAATCTTGATGAGTGGATGGGTAATAGAAAGTTCACCCCGGGATCACTCCAGTGGCTCTACTTGATAGAGCCACTAGGAACTGATTTTGGGCGGCAAGATGCCAGGGCACTTCTTAGCTTGTAAAGGTTCCAGGGCCATTAGCCTAGTATGCACCTGTGAACCTATGAAGCTAAGAAATGAGTCTATTGTTTGGTTAAGTAATATGTTATATCAATGTTATAATTAACAAAGAAGGAAAACGAACAGTGCCAAAAGCTGCCCACCAAGCCAAAAACATTGTGTTGGGAGTTAGAAAACATATGTATCACAGGTATCAAACATTAATTTCTGGCTAACACCTTAGAGTAACAGAGGTATTGATCACATACCTTTGTTATAACATTTAATATTAGTGTCACATAAACCTCTAAATTCATGGTTATAGCATTAAAATTACAGCTTCAATATAATGTTCAGGTTTCCCTGCATTTTATTGAGTCACACTTCATTAATTTTTCAATATCATGAGGCATGACTAAAAAATATAAAAAGAGAAAAACTTGTTTTTGCAAGGGAGAACCCTCATACCCCCGGTGTGAGGAGCTTGTTTTCCATACATTCTTCTAACTTATGTATACGAACTCCACAGTTTCACTATTGTGGGAAAAAAATGAAAACAAGTGCTATAGTGGACAGATGGCTGTCAAATGTAATCATACAAAAGCTCTTGGATAACAATAACCATGGCAGAGTATAGGTATACTTAATATTAATTGTTATACCTGCGATAGATACACATGGCACACATTCTGCAGTACTATTGCAGAAATAAAACCCATTGCATACATCTTTGTAACGGGCAGAAAACCCATGCATGTAAGGTATTCATGAATGCACACACTCGAGTGTACACTAAATTCTAATAAACATGCCATGTATAAGGAGCTAAGGAAGGCAGCTTTTTTACATTATGTTGAACTCCAGGGCTAGAAGTTCTCTTATAAATGAAGAGTGACTCTAAAATCTCGCATCTTCTCATTAAAGACAGCAGGCGTGCAACTGAAACTGGCTTACTATTACCAAGAATAGTACACACGCTCCCTCACTTATCACTCCATTCCTCAGAAAACTGCAACATACTCCAAAAATGCTAATAGAATATGATGGGTTATATACCTCAGCCCTCAAAATAAGACCACCTGACTGCCAGTCCATCACAGAGCCGGCTTCCTTCTAAATTCACTTATATATAAACTTCTAAATGACTTCTGCTCTTCCAGCTAATGGATACAATTTGGTTAATCTACAGCACTTCGACCAAGTGATGAATACTCAACAGAAAAGGAATAAAAGTAGTTTTGCAGAACCTCAGATGTATATTTTTCCTTTTTCTTTTTTTTTTTTTTGCAGGTGGTAAACCTCCCTGTACCCCCCCATACCCCATAATTTAAATATATCTACTCTGAGGTCAGACAACAGTGGAGAAAAAAATTGGCAAATGGTGTTTTGCTCCTTTTTGTTTGATTGTACAGCACTGGCTGTAAGTGCTGTCAATCATATTATATGAACCCGATCTGTATCAGCTCTTTACAGCCCTCTCCTCACCTTCCCCCGCCCCCCTTTTCTACTGCCTCTTTTCACTTCTTCATGTTCCTTATTATAACTGGATGTTACAGATTTACTTTGTGAAATTTAATCTAATTATTCTGCACATTTTATTACCTCTTCATCCCCTGCTATACTGGAGATAGTGCATATTTGCTGATCCCTCTAGTATAAAGAGAATAATTTGTCTCTGTTGAAAGGTCTTTGTATTCTACATTATCATGGGTTTTCTTTGCTATTTATTTTCATTGTAAATTCCTGATTTTGCAGACAATAGCACTTTTTGCCTCAGAATTGTCTGCTTTGTATGTGTTGTGTATACTATATATTCACTGATTTTGTTTTCTTTATGCACTGTAAAGTATTTTGCTTGTAAAGCCTGTGTGGTATCTAAAAAGTGTTTCTGGAACAGAGCTTCCATGCAGTTAACAAACATAACATAAATGAATTAACAAATATGTTACACGAAGAGTGCATGTACATATAGTAACTGAAAGATGTGTCATCTGTTGTGCAGGATTCAGTGTGATAAGAATCGTGCACCAGTGGTGTCCTGGCCACCGCAGCACTGCATAGTATTTCACATTATACCATGACCCCCCATTAATATTCCAAAACGTGCACGCTGATTGGCCAGCATGCACGTTGTAAATCGACTTATACTAATGGAAAAAGGTCCGGTCGCCCGGACTTTTTCCATTAGTATAAGTCTTTTTTTTAAAACACTGTCTCGCTATGTTAAAAGAGTTTAACATAGCGACACAGGTTTAAAAAAAGCAACGGAGATCTCCGTTGCTTTTTTTAAAGCTGTCTCGCTATGTTAAACTCCTTTAACATAGCGACACAGTGTGTAAAAAGCAACGGAGATCTTGCTTTCTCTGTTGCTTTTTTTAAACCTGTCTCGCTATGTTAAATGGGTTTAACATAGCGAGTCAGCTTTAAAATAAGCAACAGAGATCTCCATTGCTTATTTTAAAGCTGTCTCGCTATGTTAAACCCATTTAACATAGCGGGACAGGTTTAAAAAAAAAAAGCAACCCATTTAACATAGCGAAACAGTAAAAAGCAATGGAGATCTTGCTTTCTCCATTGCTTTTGGCCACAGCTCTGATGTACTGCGTAGGCATGCGCAGTACATCAAAACTGCCGCGGATACCAGACAGCTGCGGAAGGGCAGCAAAGAGGCATTATACAATGCCATTATTTAAGAAAAGTTGTTATTTCTTTTCTTAAATAATGTCATAGTATAATAGCAATAACCCACTTCTGGGTGCGGGTAATGTGGGATTTACCCATGGTTGTCTTTGTTTGGTCCCTTGGGCTTCGCCCTCGGGACCAAACCATGCCAGCCATGGGTAAATCCTGCATTACCCACACCCAGGTGTGGGTTATTGCTATAATACACAACTGCACTTGCATACAATATAGGGTATGCAAACCTCCATTGGATCACAGGCAATGTGGGTGTTTGGTGTTGTAAGGAATACAAAAAAAAAAAAAAAAAAGTACATCTGGTGAGTGGAATAGCACTCCTCTTAGCTGCCTTCTGCAGCATAGAGGACTTTTGTTGCAATGGTCAACTTCCTGATCAGTTACTATATGTGCATATCTATTTACACTTAAACACACACACACACACACACACACACACACACACACACACACACACACACACACACACACACACACACACACACACACACACACACACACACACACGTCTTCTTCTTCTGAACACAAAGCCTAATAAAAACTTTTTTTACAGGGTTTTTTCCTCATGGGGGACTTTACTTCCACATTTCCTTACTAATATATAGCAACTAAGGTTGTACCTCAAAAACCTCTTAACTCTTTACTGGTACTGCAATAGAAAGAGTACCAACAATGAATCTGTACGTGAAGTCATAATCAACAAGACACAACTCATCTATTTCTGATTAATACTTTGCTTTCTCATCTACTTTACATTCAATTACTATATCTATCTAAATAAATTATAAAGTAGAGGCAGCCTTGACAAAATAGCTAAGTTTGCAGCAAATGAATCCTACTGTACACACCACTGCTTAACGCTAATGTACCCTACTGTACACACCACTGCTTAACACTAATGCATCCTACCGTACACACCAGTGCTTAACATTAATGCATCCTACCATACAAACCACTGCTTAACATTAATGCATCCTACCGTACACACCACTGCTTAACACTAATGCATCCTACCATACATGCCACTGCTGAACACAAATGCATCCTACCATACACACAACTGCTTAACACTAATGCATCCTACCGTACACACCACTGCTTAACACTAATGCATCCTACCGTACATGCCACTGCTTAACACCAATGCATCCTACCATATACGCCACTGCTTAACACTAATTCATCCTACCGTACACAACACTGGTTAACACTAACGCATTCTACTGTACACGCCACTGCATAACACTAATGCATCCTATTGTACACACCACTGCTTAACCCTAATGCATCCGACCGTACACACCACTGCTTAACACTAATGCATCCTACCGTACAAACCACTGCTTAACATTAATGCATCCTACCATACACACCACTGCTTAACACTAATGCATCCTACCATACATGCCACTGCTGAACACAAATGCATCCTACCGTACACACAACTGCTTAACACTAATGCATCCTACCGTACACACCACTGCTTAACACTAATGCATCCTACCGTACATGCCACTGCTGAACAATAATGCATCCTACCATACACACAACTGCTTAACACTAATGTATCCTCCTGTACACACCACTGCATAACACTAATGCATCCGACCATACACACCACTGCTTAAAACTAATGCATCCTACCGTATATACAACTGCTTAACATTAATGCATTCTACCACACACACCACTGCTTAACACTAATGCATCCTACTGTACACATCACTGCTTAACACTAATGCATCCTACTGTACACAACACTGCTTAACACTAATGCATCCTACTGTACATGCCACTGCTTAACACTAATGCATCCTACCATACAACCCACTGCTTTACACTAATGCATCATACCACACATGCCACTGCTTAACACCAATGCATCCTACCATATACGCCACTGCTTAACACTAATTCATCCTACCGTACACAACACTGCTTAACACTAATGCATCCTACTGTACACATCACTGCATAACACTAATGCATCCTATTGTACACACCACTGCTTAACCCTAATGCATCCGACCGTACACACCACTGCTTAACACTAATGCATCCTACCATGCACACCACTGCTTAACACTATTGCAGCCTACTGTACACACCACTGCTTAACACTAATGCATCATACCATACACACCACAACTTAACACTAATGCATCCTACCATACACACCACTGCTTAACACAAATGCATTCTAACATACACACCACTGCTTAACACTAATACATCCTACCATACACACCAGTGCTAAACACTAATGCATCTTACCATACCCACCACTGGTTAACACTAATGCATCCTACTGTACAGACCACTGCTTAACACTAATGCATCCTACTGTACACAACACTGCTTAACACTAATGCACCCTACTGTACACACCACTGCATAACACTAATGCATACTACCATATACACCACTGCTTAACAGTAATGCATCCTACCATACACACCTCTGCTTAACACTAATGCATCCTACCATACACGCCACAGCTTAACACTAATGCATCCTACTATACACACCACTGCTTAACATTAATGCAGCCTACCGTACACCACTGCTTAACATTAATGCATCCTACCGTACACACCACTGCTTAACATTAATGCATCCTATTGTACACACCACTGCTTAACACTAATGCATCCTACCGTACACACCACTGCTTAACATTAATGCATTTTAACATACACAACACTGCTTAAAACTAATGCATCCTACCATACGCACCAGTGCTTAACACTAATGTATCCTACCATACCCACCACTGGTTAACACTAATGTGTCCTACTGTACACACCACTGCTTAAGACTAATGCATCCTACTGTACACAACACTGCTTAACACTAATGCGTCCTACTGTACACACCACTGCATAACACTAATGCATCCTACCATACACATCACTGCTAAACACTAATGCAGCCTACTATACATACCACTGGTTAACACTAATGCATCCTACTGTACACACCACTGCTTAACACTAATTCATCCTACTGTACACACCACTGCTTAACACTAATGCATCCTACCATACATGCCACTACTTAACACTAATGCATCCTACCATACACACCACTGCTTAACACTAATGCAGCCTATTGTACACACCACTGCTTAACACTAATGCATCCTACCATACACACCACTGCTTAATACTAATGCAGCCTACTGTACACACCACTGCTTAACACTAAAGCGTCCTACCATACACACCACTGCTTAACACTAATGCATCCTACTGTTCATGCCACTGCATAACACTAATGCATCCTACTGTACACACCTCTGCTTAACGCTAATGCATCCTACCATACTCGCCACTGCTTAACACTAATGCATCCTACCTTACATGCCACTGCTTAACACTAATGCATCCTTCCATAAACTCCACTGCTTAACACTAATACATACTACCATACACACCACTGCTTAACACTAATGCATCCTAACATACACACCACTGCTTAACACTAATGCATCCTACCATACATACCACTGCTCAACACTAAAGTAGCTCAACTGGCTAGAACTACCTAATCATCTTACATTCACTCAACTTCAAATTGCCCACAAAATAATACACAAATCACACACATGCCCTTCTCTGCAAAACATTCTGAAGCACTACTTCCCACCATACTGCCTATACTCAGGTAATCAGAACCTAGTAATAACTTTCAAATCCCGTAATACAGCTGCAGACTCACTATACTCTTTCTTTAAGAATAAACATACTAATAAATGTTATAGGCTCACACTTCTGGGTCTCATATTTAACCAATGTCACTGAAAATGCATAAAATCAGGCAAAACATGGAACATTCATGAACAAAAGGTAGATAAGAAGCCCACAGAATCAGAATTGTTAAATTGTATTGTGTTGTGCATGTAAAAAGCTTTATTGATGGAGAAATATGATTCTATGTTCTTAACCATGGACTTTTGCTTAAAAATCTTAGCACTGAATATGACAGAATTCTCACTGAGGAAAAGGGAATTCTTATCACTTAAAATGAACTATTCTTCAGATTCAAAATGAGTTGCATTTTGCGGCAACTTGGTGATGCTTAGCTGGGATAGACACTTCATTTTTGGTTCCCCTTTTGAAGTTTTCATTATATCTGAGATATTTGGATGACATCTTTGTCCTCTGGGTGGGGTACATAGAGGAAGTTCCCAGGTTCATAGAGTATTTAAATAATACTACCTCTTTCTTGAAATTTGCTTACCAAATGAACAAAAAAGCATCAATTAGTTGGACATAACCTTAGAGAAGAAAGAAAATGGGTTTTCCTCTGCTAGTTACAGAAAACGTACTTTCTTGAACAGTTGTCTAAATTTTAGTAGTATGCATCCTTTGTTGCAGAAAAAAAGTCTTGTTAAGGGGCAATTTATTAGATTGACAAAGATGTTGTATGACACTATAAGTGTTTAAACTGAAAAAAATAAAATTGCAGGATATGTCCCTTGAGAGGGGATACCCAGAGCTTTTTGTGAGAACTATTAGCACAGAGGTTGCCCAAAATAGACAGAAGAAATATCTACCCCTCTTGGATATCTGACAACAATAATATTCAAAATGGGGAAGAAGGAGTACATGCTTGTCCACAGTTAGAATATGAGGAAGTAGCAAAGGCTGGAGACTTCCCTAGAGCTATGCTACTTGAATAAGGTGTTGTTCCAATAGCATTAGGGACATCATAAGTAAAAATTGGGGAATATTGGTAGAAGATGGACAAATCAGAGATATAGAGGATAACAGACCCACTTTTACATACAAAAAAGGTAAAAATATCAAGAATATTTTAGAATCTAATGGTGATAACAAGGAGAAGAAAGAAAAAAGTAGTAAATGTACCCAAAAATGTGACTGTGTAACCACTGTAAATATATATATTGGGCCATCCAGTAGTGCAGCTGCAAAATGCAGCAAAGTCTATCATCCACTCACAGGAAGAGACTTAGCTATCTAAGGGGGTGGTGTATTTGGTTGTTTGTATGTCCTGCCCTGATTTTTATGTAGGGAAAACAGAAAGGCAGCTAAAGAAAAGGACATATGAACACTAATATGATATATCTAATAAAAATCCAAACAATGCTTTGTATAGACATTCTGCCTGTTGTAGTAGTTTTAAGCAATTTCTGTTGACTAGATTGGAAAATGTTCCTGTTGATCCTAGAGGTGGTAGGTGGAAAGACAAGTTGGAATTAAAAGAGTTGAGTTGGCTAATTAAACTAGCTGCAACCCATTTCCCTGGAATTAATGACAGCCGCCTATCCCTGGTGCCATTATTACAATTCAGGGCAGAGAAATATTAGTCAGCCTAAACACAAAAAAATGTATTATTGTTTATGCTGGAAGTTCCACTACTGTTGGACATTAATATACATACATAAATATATACTACTCAGAACCTAAATAAGTTGTTTATTATTGTGTTTTATATCGCCTCACAGTAAGACGCTGTCTGGTTTGATTCTCAGCTAGAGCGTCTTCTGCGTGGAGACATGCATAAATGGGCGTACCTTTGTTGACGGTTGTGCGTCAGGGCTGGTAACTCGGCATGTAAAAATCAACTACCAATCATTAGCGGACCGGAGTTCCGCTGTGGCGACCCCTAACCAGGAAAAGCTGAAAGACACAAACAAACTGTGGTTTTATAGTTTCACTGGGTATATTTACTTAATCTTTATTGCAGTTTTGCATATGTATACATTTTTTTATATTTTACGTATTCAGTCTTTTTTATGTCAGAGGAAAAAACACTTTAGTGTGTTTTTTTAAACTTTACTTCAGGTGTTTTCATTTTGTCACTATTAAACTTGATTAAGACTATCAGCTGATTTGTGCACACACACATGCGCACACACACACACACACACATGTATATATATATATATATATATATATATATATATATATATATATATATATATATTAGATATATAAGAACTGATTCAGTGGGTTTGTTGTATTCTGAAGATGTCTTACTGATGAAAAGCTAATTTGTATTCACTTAAAGCTTAAATAAATGTTTCATCCTTGGTTTGTGGCTCCTGAGCACTCTGTTTCACCTGGGAATATTTTTTTGGATTTTAAAGATATCCTATTTTCAGCAGAGCCCTGGGGAGGAAAGCTCCACATATAAGGCAAGTACATTTAACCCCCCCAAAAAAAGACATTTTGTAAAATACATTGAGTTTATGTAAAACACAATTATATGAATATATCTAGAACACATTATATTACATATATATATTACAATATATCCCTTGAATTTAAGGAAATGTATTTTTTCTTTCATGAGGTAGATGGTTACAGTGAAATTGCATAGATAAACAGTGGATTTATTATGTAATGTGCTTATCAGTTGGAAGTACAGAGAAGGGTAGCCAAAGATTTAGCAGGAGGTAAAACTTAAGAGGACAAGTAATAATATGAAACATTAGGTATATTGAGGTAGAGAGCTTGTATAGACATGTATTAAAGAAAATAGAGGCAGTCATAGTTACCTAGGGAATAGATTTTGTAGGAGAATAAATAAGTAGTGGGCGAAGTGGCAGTCTGTAGAAGAATAGTGTAAATGACATGTGTGGAAGAATGTACAGTGAGATTTGTTAGTGAAAGAGATATAAAGTTGCATGTGTAAGACTGAGATACAGAAAGGTTAAGTAAAGAGAGTGTAACTTTGGTGGAGTTTAGGTTGAGTATGGAGGTGGAGTTTACTCTGTGGTAGTTTATGAGTACAAGGAATTATTTAGCAGGCGTTTCTTTAGTGATGGTTTGAAGCCATGCAGTGTATCTACCTGTCTTATTTCAGGGGTGATTCAGTTCCAGACTTTTGCTACCTGGTTAGAGTATAGTGTCCTGCACTGATATTTGATTTTCTGTTGGATAGAAAAGCTTTGTTGTTGGATTGTAGGGCTTGATTAGTGGTATAGGGTTATAGTATTTCTTTTAGAGCCGGACATGTCTTTGGGGAGTTTATTAGTTTATGGGCTGTAATAAAGTGAGAGTAGTTGATTTTTTTAAATTTTTAATGAGTTATGACTTTTTAGTGCTATGCTATGGTGCATGTTTTTGAAGATTATTTGTTCAAAATGTTGCAATTTTGTTTTAGGATGTGTCTAGTTTAATTCTGGTGATTAAGTTAAGATTTGTAAAGATGGGTGAGGAATAGAGTAAGGATGGAAGTAGGTATGTTTGTAATTTGTTTTCTCTTGAGTTATTAGTGAGGAATTTCCTAGCCTTGTAGAGGAAACGTGGTTTCCAATTTTTTTTTTTTTTTTTTTTTTTTTTTTTTTTTTTTTTTTTTTTTTTTATGGCTAGGATGTATTGGTCATATATTAGATTATATTTGAGCATTACTCCAAGGAGATTTACCTATGTGACATATTCCGTTTTCGTTTTGCTGACTGATAGGATATGAAAAGATTGTTTCTGGTTTGAGTTGTTTTTAGGGGTAAAAAATAGTTGTTTTTTTAGCATTTAAGAGCAAGTCTGAGCTATCTAGTCAGGATTCTATGTCTAGAAAAGCCTTTTGGGTGTTTTCTTGTAAGGAGGATATTGTTTGGGCTGAACAGATGAGAGTGGCATCATCAGCATATTGTACCATGATCAGTTGTTTAGTGGTAGAGTGTAGATTATTGATAAAGATAAGGAAAAGTAGGGGTCCTAGTATTGATCCCTGAGGGGAACCAGGTTAGTGATGGGGTACTGAGGCCTAGAGAGGCTGGCTCCTCAAGGCGTTTCGGGTGTGAGACAGTATCAAATGCCTTAGATAGGTCTTTGAAGTTTGTTGACATTAAATTACCATTGTTTTAAAGTTGATTAACTGTGTTAGCAAACTTTAAAAGTACAGTAGTTGTGCTATGATTAGGCCGAAAGCCACATTGAGTCAAGGAGAGTTAAGGAGAGTAGGTTATGGTTGGTAAGGTATTTGAGCAGTTGGGTGTGGATACATTTTTTTATATTTTAGATAAGGGTGAGAGGATGTCTAATAGATGGTAGTTGGTTAGGTTGGTAGAATTTCCACCTTTTTGTAGGGGTATGATATATGATATGATATGATATTTTCCAGATGTTGGGGACATGATTTTCTTTTATAGAGCTATTGATAGGTACAGAGACTGGGAATGCTATAGCTTCTGCTGCCATTTTGAAGCATGTTGCTGGTAATTTGTTGGCTGTCAAGGTGGTTGGTTTTAGTTTTAGTAGGTATTAATTTTTTTTGTTGAGTTTAAAGAATACTTTGTTGTTGGTCAGGGGATATGGACTAGTGAAGGGTGAGGTGGAGTTTTGTTTGGATAGTGATAAGACAGAATTTACAAAGCAGGTGTTGAATTAAGTTGTTATATTACCTGGGTATTTAGAGGCTGTGGTGGGTTGATGGTTAGAGTGTTGCCTGAGGTTGAACAATGGTTTTAAGGACTGCAAGAACAGTTTGGGGTTATTTTGGTGTGTATTTTATAAGTTTGTAAAATATTCTTTCCTATCACTAAGTATTTTTTTTCTGAGATTAATATTACTTGCTTAGTAAAACTGCAGAAAACGTGAAAGCAGCATTTTCATAGAACACACAACAATCTAAAATTTTATTAAGCACTTTTCATTTTAAAACCAGTGCCACACCTCATAATGACATCATCTTAAAGGCATACAAAACAATAACTAAACCATGTCAAAAATATTCAAATATTTACTTATAAAAACCTTTTGAAATAGATATTATATTTTAACAACAACAAAAGTGTTACTTAGTTGAAAACTAAAAGTCAAATTACCTTTGAAATGCTTTAAATTTGAGAAAACTAGTAATAGTCAATGTGTCATTAAGTCCTGGAAGGGTAGCAGCATTATAAAGTACTTGCCTAAGCAATTCCTTCATTTCCAGGTGTAATCCAAAAGGACCAACCCTAATATTAGGAATCAATTTCTCTAGTACTGAACTTTTAAAGTGATGACCAGGAAAAGCAGCTACGTGCCTAGCTAGGGTATTAGCTACATTTAACTTAGAAATGACATAATTTGTTTGCGTCTTTTGGCCTTTCCCAGTTAGGGGTCACCACAGTGGAACTCTGGTCCGCTAATGATTGGCAGTTGGTTTTTACGTACCGGCTTGCCAGGCCTGATGCACTACCTTCAACGAAGGTATGCCCATTCACGCATATCTCCACACAGAAGATGCTCTAGGTGAGAATCGAACTGGACAGCGTCTTACTGTGAGGCGACAACACTACCACAGCACCACCACCGCGGGTTTAGAAATGACATAATAATGTTCTTTTATTCTTTCTTTCTTTCAATGTATAATGTTCTTTTATTCTTTCTTTCAACGTATGTTCTGTCTTCCCTGTGCAATAAGCAGAATAGCATTCACACAGGGTAGTAGAAACGATGCCCTTACTATTACAGTTAGCTGAGCTGTAGACAGTGAAACTTTCCCCATTAGCACTGATAACATTGTCAGTTTTGACATACTTACAAACATTGCACATATTACATTTGGCCAGTCCTTTCACAACATTAGTACACATAGATTTTTCTTTTCTTTAAAAAACATTCTTAAGAGACTACATCCACCTGTATGTGATTATGGGGTATTCGCCCAGGTTCTTTACCCATTCAGGATTCTCTCTAATCCTAACCCAGTTCTTTTTCAAAATGCCTTCTATAATTCTATAATCCATGGAAAAAGTGGTGAAAAAATAACTTTTGTAATTAAACTGAACTTCAGAAGTGGTTAGAACCAATGAGTTAGGATTGTGTCCTGTGGGGTCATTATTGTTAGTTATTATGCCATCATTAGTGGGCATAACCTTATGGTCATGTAAAATGGGAACATACACACTATTTCTTTTTTCCATTACTTCAACAACTAAGTCCTGAATAAGCGCTTCAGGATAACCTCTCCTCATAAACATAGTTTTTAAATTATCACATTCCTGTAAAAAAAAAAAAAAATCATCTAACCTAGTTGCATGTGGCCTGCCCTTACTAGCTGCCCTTTAACCACTGATTTCTTTTGCTTATAGGGATGTACACTTGAAAAAAGCAGAAATGTGTTTGAATGAGTTGGTCTTCTACAGATAGATGACACCAAAATTAAAGTAGTAGGTTCTTTTTCCAGCCATACATCCAGGTATGATAGCTGATCTCTGGTGTGTAAACTTAAGGAAATCAGTGGTATCATTGTTGTATTCAAAAATATGGGAATTTTACATTTTTCTGAATCAGGCCATAAAACAAGAATGTCATCTTGGTAACATACATAAAGTACTCACAGGTTGCAGAATACACTATTAAACAAAAATTTATTTTCCCATGTCACCATAACTGCATTAGCATTCAAACCCCCAAAGGCAGACCCCCATTGCCATCACTTTAGTTTGTAAAAAATATTGATTTTCAAAAAATATATAATTGTTATGAAAACAAATTCAAGCAAGTCCACAAAAACATTCTCCTGTCTTGTCCAAAGTCTGAATATTCGTCCAGAAACTCAGCAAACCAAGACAACCTTATTTCACGTGGTATCACTGTATACAGATTAACATCAATAGTGATAAAAACAACATTCTGTTCTAAAGCTACAGAATTGCATCATCCTAAGAAATCCCAAGAATCTTTAACTAAGTATGAAACTTTTTGTAAAGTTTCTTTCAAGTGAAAGTTAAAACATTTAGCAATGTTCCCATTTTGCATGACCATAAGGTTATGTCCATTAATGGTAGCATAATAACTAACAATAATGGCCCCACAGGACACAATCCTAACTCATTGGTTCTAGCCACATTCGAAGTTCATTTTAATTACAAAAGTTATTTTTTCACCACTTTCTCCATAGATTATAACATTATAGAAGGCATTTTGAAAAACAACTGGTTTATAACTAGAGAGAATCCTGAAAGGGTAAAGAAGCTGAGTGAATACCCCATAATCACATACAGGTGGATGCAGTCTCTTAAGAATGTTTTTTAAAGAAAAGAAAAATCTATATGTACTAATGTTGTGAAAGGACTGGCCAAATGTAATATGTGCAATGTTTGTAAGTATGTCAAAACTGACAATGTTATCAGTGTCAATGGGAAAAGTTTCACTGTCCACAGCTCAGCTAATTGTAATAGTAAGGGCATACCCCCGGATTCATGAAGCTCGGCGCAAGGCCGGTGTAAGGCCTGCGCCGGCCATGCGGCGTATATATGGTGTAGTAGCGCCATATGCATATTAATGAAGGTGCGCTGCCACCACATCCATGTGCATAGGACACGTGCTCGAGTGCATGGGGCGTTACTAAGCTGCGCCCGGAGGGGTGTCAGTGTCGGCTGTCGATGAGCAACCTAAACTGCTGAATATTATAGTCTGCCTGCTTTAGTAATTGCACCTATCATTGTCCGTGGATAATGAAACGTATGCAAAGCATGCAAGACAGTTCCCGGCCACACAAAATGGAGAACCAAACAGAAATGCATGCAACATAATATGAGTTTCCGTCCATGGAACAAATGATATTTAAAATCGTGTGTCCGTAATGTACTGCACTGTAAGTAGGTATACCCAGTGGAAGTGAAGCGCATCATGTCATCGCGCCACCAATACTCATGTCTAGCCCCATGGGCAGGGTCTCCAGCAGTCCCACAGTGGTAGTGATAGTACACAGCTGGGCAGTTGTGGCTATAAAACAACAGTAAAGAAACCTGACAGTCCAAATTGTATACCAAACACACACAAACATATGTATATTAAAATGTGCTATACACATGAACAGGAACGTAACCGGCACATACACATAGGATGCTATATGCGGAACCGGGATATCCAAAAGCAGAACCCATGCATGCAAATGCAATACGCAACAACCCCTGTATAGCACATAACCCGCACCCATGTCCGAATGTCCACCAAATCCAGCTACCAGCCTTGCGCATCCGTACACCTACACATAGAGAGTATTCCCCATATGTAGTAGGAAGTATCGTCCTAGGCAGTGTCAGGATTGCAAATATGTATCCCACGTTTGTAAACATCCCATCACAGTTACATAAATCTAAATGCCCGCGCGTTCATGTTTCGGTCAAATGTGTGTACATCCCGCGTGGGATAAGTAACCTGTTGAAACCTCAGAGTTGTTTACACGCCACGGTGTCTAGTACTGTACACATCTGGACAAAACATGTATGTGTAGTCAAGGTACTGTTCAGTTTCTAGACAGACATGCAAAACATACTACGCAGGATGGAACAGCTGTCCACCATGCAGGTCTCCCCACTAGGGTTGCCACCTGTTCAGATGCCCAAGGTGGGACATCCGTTGTAGAAATGTGAGAATTTGCAGGATAAAACATACCCCCGGCCAGTGCAAAGGACAGAATTACACTTGTATGCCAAGATAAAAGCTTATTTCATAGCATTTGAATAGCTTATGCTATCCCAAATAATACTTATGTGTTCCAGATACAAAATACCTGTATCATGCAACTAGTAAAGAAAATAAGAAATATACTGTTGTCGTAAAATCACAGGACATTTGCCATGTCTTAGGTTTCATCACAGGACACAACTGTCCAAAGTGGGACTTCCCCTTGCAAAGAGGAACAGGTGGTAACCCTACTCCCCACTGAATTATCGACAGTATATATTCAACTCAATCACATACCGACACAACCTCTCAACCTATTACAGCAACAAAATCTGGACAAAGCCTAAAAGGATGGGTGGACAAATAGGGAGAGATGTAATCACTGCTCTCACAAACTTCAAAAGTTCACAGAATAATAGTATGTACATTAGCATGAAATGTTGTGAAGGATGTGAGGTAGTCCCCGAGTATTACAGAGGTCCGTACATTTATACTGTAACAAACCTTCACATATGTTGACTGTACTACTGCATACCTGTAGTTAATTCATAGTTAAGTCATGTGCAAAATAATAATCCTCGTATGAATGAATACAGGAAATAGTTAAATGTGAATGGGAACACCACTCACCGTGGATTATGTATTGTAACCACCCCCACCCATATTATGTATTGCCAACATTAAAAGTGCTGACAGGTGCCCAAACACCTGTGTCTGTAAACACAGATAAAATGTTTAAAATGGACAAACCCTGTCCATGTGCTTTGTCTGACATTTGAACACAGTCAGGGCAGTTCCGTTCACCAGGCAGACAAGCCTAAACCAAGATCACCACATGAACACCCTGACAATTAAAGACCTGTATGTGTCAGGACTATAAGCCTTGGGGTTCTGAATATCCTTGCAGTGATTAAATATGCAGCTTGGGTCCAGAGCAGTAGGGAATAGGGAATGTGTAACATGTAGTACCGCATTTTTCCCAGCAGGAGAATGGATGCCTGTGTCGTAAGTGAAGCGGTGAGGCATATGTTAATGTAGCTATGTACTATGGGTATGCATATAAATGAGTCTGAACACCAAAAGTATAGTGGTTACAGCATCCGGCCAACTTGAATGCAGTCTCGGTTCAACTACGACTACAGCACATATAATGTGAAAGTGTAATAAATGCGTCTGTGCTGTACAGACAGTTAAATATGTAAAGGTGAACGTGTGTTTCGTGATCGTCCATTAACCGGATTACAGATAATTTACTGGTACTGTCACAAGTAATAAAGCCCACGTAAGCACAAAGACTTAGTAAACATATGTAACCCACAATAAGGATATGCATGTGCGCCTGCACGTAACCCACAATAAGGAAATGCAAGTGCGCCTGTACGTGTGTGATCCGCTCACAGCATAGTAAATGAATGCTGTTTCCCCCACGTTAGATATACATGGCTCAAACCTGTTAATCCCGTAAAGTATGAAACCGGACAAAGGCATGCAAACTACCAGTACAAATAGGGAAAAACCCCAGATATGTGCCAGAACAAACATAGAAAGTGGATAGAATAACGGGTGTGTCACTAGCATGGTTTCTCCGAAGGGTATGCAGTCGTAACCTGAACTGCTTGCCAGTATTTCCCACCATAAGTCTCAAATGAAATGCCACTACATTGCCAGATAGACACAGGTTTATGTAAAACACACCAAAGATAAAGAAGCAACCAGGTGTACACTCTGCGACAATCTGTACAGTGGAAAGGTATGGTATGGATATAGATATATGTGTATACACATAATCCACAGATGTAAACCAAAGCAAGTTATGAAATGAGGATTGTACATGTATATATGTATACACAACAGACATATGTCCCGTAGATATGACATATGTACATAAATAGGCCACGTTATAGCTAATATGGGTAGACAAACAGACATGCACGAAAGGTGAATAAACCGCTGCCTTCCAAACCATTGGCCAGAAAGTGACAGTCCAGCAAGTTCTACACTTTAAACATGCATATAGGTGTCCATTGCAGGACCCCAAAAATTGATCCATACGTAGTGTCAACCGACATTGATGCAAAATAAGTGACCTCAGCAAATATGATATAGCTGTACATGCAACAGTAGCAGGTGCAAGGGTGATGACACATGTGTCGATAGAATGTATGACGTACGAACTGATATCCAGAGAGTGGGGAGTGCATATAAGTGTCTCCACACTTCAGTACCATTCACATTAAACATGTGTAATGGGTACTGTAGAGGGTTGTCAGGTATGGGAATCATGGGTATGCAGAAATGGGCCTAGGTGTTGTTTGGCAGAGATTTAGTAGGCCGGCCCCGTGGGAGTGATGTGGGTATAGCACACGCCTATATTCTCAATAATGGGGCAAACCATCCACTGGATATTGCGTAAACCATTTTGGGAATATGTAGGGCCCTATATCAGTGTCATGTAGGCGATTATCATGGATGGACATGCGTACGACCAAGATGGTAACCATAACTGGCAAACTGTCAGAATAAGACAGCTGCACTAAAGCATAGTACATGAAATACAAATAGGGACTATATTAGATATAACCCAGACAAAGTCAGAACGTTGTGAGAATACTGGCGTAGCCAGGAATATGAATGTTATGAGTATTACTAATCATGTAATGGAAATGTCAGTCACTATTATCTAACCGCACAGTTCGTAATGTCTTGCCAGCAATTTACCAGAAAGGCACATTACTATGACAAATGTTACAAGGCCAAAGGTCAAACATCAGGGCATTTACCCATAATGTGTACAGGTTAGGGGTATGAAGGTAACCTGTCCAAAATACATGTACAGAACTAGTGATACTAGGTGGACAGGTGAGAAGAAAGACATCAGGACAAATGAGAAAACATGTACAAGTCATGCACATGTACTCCGACAAATGTGAATGACAACGTATGCCCTGTGAATGTCAATGTGGAAGGTTAATAGACACAAAAGTAATGTGTCCCTCAGGGTGTCATGCAGTGTCACTGTAACAATGTCCAGTCCCCCATATTCGTACGTGAGCTCTGCCACTGACGGAAAGCACAAATACCGGCGCACACATACGGTACATGATAGACTAATTAGTGTGGATAAGCAGCTGTTGGCCTGTGTGAGGAATACAACTCTCTGGGTGGGTGTGTCCTGCAATATAAATGTAATGGCATGTGGCCTGTGGTGTTGCCATACAGTGTGTGTATTGGTGTCAGAAAGTTGATATCTTGTATCAGATACATACTCCGCAACTGTACAGATTTACGCAGAATGTGCAGAGTTCTGCCTCATATGTTTGGTGTGTTCCACGTAACATCAGTACCATTCTGGCACATTCCTGATAACTGAAGTCATGAAATAATGACAAACATGTGATTAAGACACCAAATCCGTCAGAAAAGCCATACTAATGCAAAACCTATTATTGTGTCAACTATCTACGTTTGTAAGAGCAACATGTCAATACTGCCCCTATGTGTCCCACTATCAGATAAGGCCTTGTCCAGAAGTTTGCTCTAGGAGGTGGAGTGGTATGATCAGAACCAGATACATGTGTGAGGAAACAGCATTATCAACCGCAAGATAATGCAGAAGGTATGAAATGCACTGCAGTAGGACGTTCAGTACTGTCTGCAGGTATGTGCTGACATGTCAAATGACACAGCAGTCTACATGAAGTACCTATAGGGCTGTCACCTTAACAAATGATGATAGTGGGACATACCCACAGCCATGCACACAGCACAAATAGACATACACACAACAAAATTAGGCCATGATACATGAAGCCTCCGGCGTGTATGAGTACAGTGAGAGTACAGCAAGGATAGATGTCTGCCAAGATATACAGCAAACGCCTATAAGGGCGTGTAACACCGCCCGTAACACGGATGTTGCATGGACAATGTTGGGATTTGCAACATACCCCATTGGTATGTGAAAGCTTTGCAAATATGCGATACATGAAACAGTCAGCTGCCCATGCAAGAGCAGAGTTATGGGCAGAAAATAGATTATATATATATATATATATATATATATATAGAGAGAGAGAGAGAGAGATACAGACATACACACACAGACATGTGGCAGGGCTGGTAATCGAACTTACACATTACTACCCTATCATACTACAGCATGACGTATTTACAGAACGCGCTACTGAGATTACTAAACACAGCAGACCCACAGGCATTCTACTAGGTGCGTGTCAACATCCGCAAAGACAAAGACGTCAGCAGGATATATCCGTGGTGCGAAGCGTCTAAAAGCATAACCTGAGTCCCCAGGTGGATGGGAGCATGCACACACACACACACCCACTTGGCAGGACTGGGAATCGAACTTACACTTAACTACCCTATCACACTACAGCATGACACATTTATAGAACGCGCTACTGAGATTACTGAACACAGCACTCCCAGAGGCATACTTCTAGGTGGGTGACATCATCCACAAAGGCAAAGATGCTGATAGGGAATGTATGTGTTGTGAGGCATGTAAAAGCATTACTGTGTCCCCAGGCAGCTGCAAACACACACACACACACACACACACACACACACACACACACACTTGGCAGGGCTGGAAGTTGAACATACACCTAACTGCGTTATCACACTACAGCATTACGCATTTACAGAACGCGCTACCGAGATTACTGAACACAGCACTCCCAGAGGCATACTTCTAGGTGGGTGACATCATCCGCAAAGGCAAAGACGCCGATAGGGAATGTATGTGTTGTGAGACATCTAAAAGCATTACTGTGTCCCCAGGCAGCTGAAAATACACACACACACACATGCTTGGCAGGGCTGGGAGTTGAACATAGACCTAGCTACCTTATCACACTACGGCATGACGCATTTACAGAACGCGCTAACGAGATTACTGAGCACAGCACTCCCAGAGGCATACTTCTAGGTGGGTGGCATCATCCGCACAGGCAAAGACACCGATAGGGACTGTATGTGTTGTGAGGTATGTAAAAGCATTACTGTGTCCCCAGGCAGCTGCAAACACACACACACACACACACACACACACTTGGCAGGGCTGGGAGTTGAACATACACCTAACTACTTTATCACACTACAGCATTACGCATTTACAGAACGCGCTACCGAGATTAATGAACACAGCACTCCCAGAGGCATACTTCTAGGTGGGTGACATCATCCGCAAAGGCAAAGACGCCGATAGGGAATGTATGTGTTGTGAGGCATGTAAAAGCATTACTGTGTCCCCAGGCAGCTGGAAACACACACACACACACACACACACACACACACACACACACACACACACACACACACACACACACACACACTTGGCAGGGCCAGGAGTTGAACATACACCTAACTACCTTATCACAATACAGCATTACACATTAACAGAACGCCCTACTGAGATTACTGAACACAGCACTCCCAGAGGCATACTTCTAGGTGGGTGACATCATCCGCAAAGGCAAAGATGCCGATAGGGAATGTTTAGAGAGTGAGCAGTCTGAAAGCATATTACTGTCCCAAGGTAGACGTAGACAAACACGGCAGTGCTGTCATCGGGCCAACTAAATATCTACGGAGCACTACAACACTAAATAGATACGGGATGCGCCACAGACAGTACACCCTTTGAGACAGCAACCAGTGTGTTCAATGTAGGCATCCATCGTGACATTGAAAATGGACATCTGTTGCCTGGATGAGCACCATGGCTATACAGGATGTCAATGGCCATGCCCACACACTCAGTATCACATGTCTGTTTGGAATGTACTGTGTGTCCATCTACACAACTGCGTACTGGGCATGCTCACACACTTAGCAGTTGCAAAGGGCCATCTAGCATGCACACGGAGTCTAATCACGGAAGGGCGCAGTGTGGAATGAACTGTGTGTCCATCTACACAACGGCGTACTGGGCATGCTCACACACTTAGCAGTTGCAAAGGGCCATCTAGCATGCACATGGAGTCTAATCATGGAAGGGCGCAGTGTGGAATGTACTGTGTGTCCATCTACACAACGGCGTACTGGGCATGCTCACACACTTAGCTGTTGCAAAGGGCTGTCTTGCATGCAGATGGAGTGTAAACACAGAAGGTCTCAGATTGGACTGTACCGTGTGTCCATCTACACAACTGTGTACATGAACTGTACTGTCTGTCCATCTACACAACAGCATACTGGGCATGCTCACACACTTAGCTGTTGCAAAGGCCTGTCATGCATGCAGATGGAGTGTATACACAGAAGGGCACAGTACAGAAGGGCACAGGAAGGTATAACTGTCCTCACGCACAGGGCGGTCACACATGCAGCGACCTGTACACACACAGCTGCCATCACAGCTGTTACAGGTGCAGGTCACACATGTACACACTGCAGTGTACACTGTAGCTGTCAAGTCAGCACCATGTCATCGGTGCAGCACTACACAGCCTTATAGTACCACAACACCATGTGACACATGACCACTGGGCTGTACAGAGGTGTACACCAGCTGTGTAGAGTACACATGTACCAACAGGGATCCAACAGGTGTTATGCATTGCAATGATACCAGTATACATGCACAGGTTGGCTCAAGACATACCACGGCCCTTACACAGCTGTGACACGTGACTGTTGCTGTACACCAATGAACACATGTCTGGATATGTCATACATGTGATTGTGTAGATATGTGCATGGACTGCACACACAACACATACATACATAGCCTGTGATGTACCTCATGCATAACAGTGGCCTAGTCAATGCTACACACGCGAATGGAAGGTGGACCCATGTCTGTTGAATGCCCACACTACAGGGGGTAGCAATGTTGACCAGGACACATACCCTTGTACTGGTCACCTGTGACACCTGTGATATCATACCACAGTCCATGTGTTATGCATGTCAACACACATGTGCAGCAATAGCAATGCATACAAACATGGCAACAGGAAACACATGTGACATCTGTACTGTGCATGCAGCAACCATGCATGTGCAGTGGCCGATGTCCGTACGATAGTTGCACCAACCTACGACATGCAGTCGCAATGCAGACCCATCATTGACACCTGTATACGGTGGCATACAAACAGCACATATGGAGGGATGTGTGTACATAATGTGGTGTACCACCTGTGTAGATGTATGTGTGCAGGGGGTGGCTCACAGTTGTGTCACACACCATCCTATCATGCCATGTGCAAACAGTACGCTATGTCGCTGTTACGTGACAGTGCTGACATAATGCATACACAGAGGTCAGGTGTTACCAACTATATGTCACATGGCACCTGTAACACCTACAACCTCCCATGTGCATATAGCAGCACATTTGCCAGATATAGCGTTGGTACACATAATGCAATCAATACCACTGCATGTCTATCAAAAGTGTCATCATATGGCAGGTGTATAATTCCCAGTACTGCCATGTGTGTCTGAATGTGTGACCAGAGATGCCACATATCGCAGGGAATATGTCCCAGTTGTTACACATCCTTGTACACCGTTGTAGAGATCTGTACATACGTCAGTGTGGGAAGCATGACGTCGGCCGGTGTGGTGCATCACACACGTCAGCTGTCCATATACACATGTGTGGTCACCACAGTGTGTGTGTGTCTGTATGTATGTGTGGTGCTTGGTGTGAGGGTGTATGCTAATATATGGTGAGAAATGATCACTAACCCCACGTGGTAACTAACCCGTAATGGTGATGCATTGCACTACCCTGTTGATGCCATAGGTCCCAGCCATGCTGGCTACCTGTGCATGTTCCTTCTCTGTGACATGTCATGTGGGTGCATAGACTGTGAGGGTGATGACCACATAGGCAAGGGTCCCCACCTGCACACTATGGGGTGTGCGTTATAGTGGAGTACACCCCGTGAATGTGGCCATGTTCCCATACTGTTACAGGGTCCTACTGCTGCACAGTGTGGCCTCCAGCTACCAAGTGTCACCTCACAACATCATTGGCCAGACCGCTGTGTACAACCCCTGCACCATGTCACCATACCTGTAATGTGTCCTGCTATGTATGTCACGTCTCTGTCCAGTGTAGCCTGTGGCACTGACCACACGCGTCAGGTGCAGTATATGTGCAGACATCTGTGTCATGTTGGTGTTTCCAACAGTCAGGTTGAGGGTACATGTAGCATGCTGATATTGCCAGACGTGCCTGTGAGCAATTCACAGTTACACGTGGAGGACTGCAAACACTGCTACCTGTACACACATGCAAGTACAACATAGGAGGGAACCAGGGTATCACAACCAACATGGTGCTACAGATGTAACCGAGACACATACCGTGAACAAATCACAATGCATGCTGCACCTGCACTACATGGTATGACCGGTGCACGCCGACAGTACACAACCTATGTCACATACACATCTCTCAGTATTCACACACAACCACTGCAACATACACATCCCTCACTATGCATACACAGGTAATATCACATACACATCTCTCAGTATTCACACACAACCATTGCAACATACACATCCCTCACTATGCATACACAGGTAATATTACATACACCTCTCACTATGCTGTTCACCCTGTGCATCAGAATATTTGTGCATAACCCTGCACCGATGGTGTGGATGACAGGTATGCGGCACAGGCTTCATCATATGCACAGGGTGATATGTTTGCCAGGTGCATAGGCTACACCAATGGATAACATCATGTGAGTGTGTAAGGGCCGTTGAGTTGACTGGACATGTCTGTGCAGAATGCATGTGGATGTTGTGGAGCCCTACAGTTGTGTTTGCTGTGTGCATGTATGTGTGTACACAGTTCTGCCATTTGTGAGGCCTACACAGGGTATAATTGGCAGCCCCAGATTGTACAGAGCAGGTTGTACAGCTCACTGTGTCCATCCACGGCCACGTGACCTGTGCCTGCCTGGGGTTGCACGGGCACTACCAGGTGGAGGTACAGAGTGGCTACTGTCCGATGACACATGTCTGCTGGAACCGTGTCTCCGCTGAGAACTTCCAGGGCCATGTCCATGTGGCCTGCTGTGTCCTGGTGTTGACAGAGCAGCACCAGCTGCACTGCTACTGCTACCAGCACTATGGCAGTGGGCATGTGAGGTGGCACTCTTACGTCGACCTACACTAGGTGGTGTTGCCGGCCTACGTCCACGTGGCCTATGCCTCACTCCTACCAGATGTTCCAGCACAGACAGCTCCCGCTTGCGGATTGCCATGCCTCTGTCAAGGATTCCGACCATTTCACCTAATCACCTATCCAGAACATTAGCAATATGCTGTTGAGCATTTACCAATGCCTGGATGTTGTCATTTAGGGTATGGATAGCAGCCCTCTGCAGCCTCTGCCCTTCTCTGTTCTGCCATTCAGCACGAGCCTGTGCCGCCATTACAGTCTGGAACATGCATCTGGTGATACCTGCTGCTGCGCTCTGTCCTGCAGGTGCATGTCTGCCAGAGGTCCTCCTACGAGCAGCACCAGCCACATGCCTGTGTGGCACATCTGCAGTCATTACACTGACACCATGGTGTGTAGACACACCTTCTGTAGCCACCACACGTTCCTGTTCCACTCTAACAGACGCTGACTGTCCTTCCCCAATGGCCACTGGTGATGCGGCATGTGTTGGCAGCAGAACTGTGTGCGGGGAAGAGGGGGACATAGCTGGGATGGTAACCATTGGCACAGATTTAGCCCCTGACAACCCTGCCTGTACCTCATGCATATGTTCATCACCGCTAGTATCTGTGGGGACACTAACATCAGATGGACCGCAGGAGGGTAACGCACCTACATCACCTGTGAATGCAAAGAAATACTGTAAAGTACAGTAGACACAGACACACACACACACACACACACACACACACACACACACACACACACACACACACACACACACACACAAACACAGACACACACACACACAAACACAGATACACACACACACAAACACAGACACACACACACACAAACACAGACACACACACACAAACACACACACACACACACACACACACACACACACACACACACACACACACACAAGCACAGACACAAACATACACGCACACACACCATGCATGTGATTTATCAGATGGCATGCAGCATGCCTGCGATACAGCAGAGGGCATGCAGCTCATACATTAATAGTGTTAGTAAGCATACCTCCCTGGGGTGCACACTACAGCAAGCAGGTGTCATATCAGTAGCCATGCAGTTCACACAATCATGGTAGTATGCATGCATCCCCGTGATACACCATGTGGCCCAGACAAGGATAACAGTACACATGGCTGACATGACCTTAACATGTAATCTGCTGACATGTGCATTAACATACATACATGTCTGACACAATGGTGTCCTGACACATGTACAGCATCATAATGGGCGTCACATTGCAGTGTTGTGTGCATGCCCTACAGATAGAATGCATGTTTAGCAAATGTGCATGAGCATGGGAGGGTAGTGTGAGCCATCTACATTGCTATACAGTGTGAAGTACAGACATTGTGCCATTGCATGGCATCACGAGCCATCTATGTTGCTGTAGAATGCATAATATGTACACATTGCATAGCCTTAACTGCAACACAGTCGTGATGTTCAACAGATCGTATATGGTAGACTTCAGTGACACCTCCAGTAGCTGTGCACAGGCTTTTAGGTTGTCCAGTGTACCACATCAACTGTATAATCGGTCAGCTAAGGCTATAATTGGACCATGTATGGACAATGTGCAACAGGGTGCATACACATCCCAAGTACTGTGTGGCTACATGTCTCTGGCCATCCCCCATGGCCATGTGTGCACATGTGTTAGCCAATTGTGTATGATGGGCATCTATCTCACATGTCTGTGTTGTCCCATATGACATACACCCATAGATGTCAGATATGTCACAATCCACAGGGTTATGCAGACAACGGGTTGTATGTTTGGTATGTGGGGTATAGGTCATGCGATAGTGTCACAATATTGCAGACAGAACACTACATGTCTGGGACATGTTAGGTGGCACATCACAATGTGTGCACCCAATGCAGGGGCATATGACACAATGGTGACACCTGTGGGCTGCCCATTACACAGCTCACTGTGTGGTACTGTGTACGTACCACACATGTTGTTCCAATGCATGCTACATATGCCTCCAGTGTAGAACACCTCCACCGTTGTATGCACAGCTGACCACACATGTCACAATGACAAGTACTGTGGTTTCAAGTCAGTGTATCATTACGTTTGTATATATTGCACATGGGTGGCCTGTGTGAATGACGGGTGGTGCGACCTGCATATCGTGACTGGAACAAACATCAGGTGTGCAAGTGTTAACTGGCGACATGGCAAATAGATCTACACTGCAACATGCCTGATACTGATGACAGTCTCACCTGCAATGGACTCATGTCTGTGCGGCACGCCAGAGGTACTTGTATAGGGGTGACACACCAGTATGAACATTATCCATGACTGTATGACAGCCACAGGTTGCACTGTGCATGTGAACACATTCACCTGTGTAATAGCATATAGTATGCACATGTGTGCATACACAACGTAGCATACTGTAGTATGCAGCATGTGTGTCCACATACCTTGCATATGTTGTTACTTCACATAATATACAGTGACATGCAACTACATGGGATATAATAGCCATATGTGCAGTACTGACTTACCAGGCAACTCCAGGCTCATTGGTTGTTCCCTGGTGATTGCAGTGGCACACTGTTTTGCATGTCATATCAAGTCCATGCAGTGTCTGCGCACCTGCTGGTAGGTGCGGTTATGGCCACCCACATCGTTCACCCTCCTGCGTAGATCCTGCCACAGATCATCCCACTGCTGGGCATGCTGTGGCACATGGCTGAACAACAAGTCATAGTTATCATGGAGCTGTGGGATGAGGACATCATCCTCCTGGCGGGTGTATGCTGGGAGTCATGTACGGGGCATTATCTGTAAGACATAATGATGGTGACAGGTCACAGTTTCAGAGATGTACAGAGATACTGCTGCACATACATTTCTATGACATCTACTACATCTGCACAGTTATCTTTGCAAAGCATCATGACACTGACACGACTGACTTGTTTGTGTCACACATGTTACACCCATTATGCATTGGATATCATCACCATATACGTGTGTCACCTCATTACAGTCTTCATACTCCATGTAAATGCTGTCTTGCTGTGGGCATGTCTATTTGCCTGCACTTGTGTTCTTACCTATCTGCACATGCCTGGATGTGTCCACGGTACTACTGTTGACCTGGATGCTGTGTATATGTCACATATCAACACAGACACAGCCGTAATGGACTTGAGCAGTGACAATGCTCACATACGCATGGACACCTGTACATGCATGTGTTTTGCCATATACATCTACACAGCACTGTACAACTGTTCACCATCCTGCCACGGATCGCCTGTATTGCACATGACGACATTCGCAGGGATGGTTATCAACCATAGCATGTGCGGGCACAGTTTCTAAGCTGTACAAGACAGCCATTGTGCCACCGCAAGGTGCATCAGTGCCACATTACTGATCCAGTCAGTTGATAGTACATCTACCATGCAGACATCTCACCATGTATGACTGGGATGACATGTGCAGCTTTGATGGACAGGGTTGCATGGCATGGCGGGAGTATGTCACATATATGGCACAGGGATCTGTCCAGCCTGTGGCGATCCTAGTATTAGGATGGTGGCTGTCCATGACATATGTCTTATAGATCAGGATATGGACATGTAGCATGTCCATCATCATGGTGTAGCAAATGTCCTTCTGCAAGGTAGACAGCATGCTGCATAGTGGAGGTGAGGATTGTGAAGGCTGGTATCGCACATCCATGCATAGCCATTACCCCTTACAGGTGGTATGTGATCCAATATTGGTCACCACAGTGCTGTATATGCCTGTCCAGTGATCTCTGTGCTCATGGATGGCACCCTGACATGAAATGGGTGCCTCATATGACTACCTAAGGGGCCTGGAGACATCACCATGTCGGGGGGTGCACTGCACAGTGCCATCCCTTACACAGTGTCCATAATGTTGACCACAGCCTAGGTAGTAGTTTATGGGTACAGGGATGTTCACCTAGCGGTGACACTGCTGGTATCATCCATCAGACTGTGCACATATGTCACACACCTCACCCACACAGCCCATTCTGTATGTTGTTCACAACACTGACACAGCTATACTGATAGGTCATGGCCATTCACAGCCTTACATACACAGATGCCTAACATTTGTCTGTGTGGTATGGGCTACAATGAGGGTGGGGTACAACACATTAACCCTGTTCTACTGTAGCTGGCACTGGTTTGCTGTGCACATGTCACTCTTGCACCTTTTGTAGTTGTGAGTCTGTCAACAGGCCACTGGTGGAACACTCCTGTGACATGCAAAGGTATTTGTAATCAAATATCCGTGCTGTCTTGTACATCTGTACTGCTAACATCTACAGTGCTAATGGTTCATGGACATGCACACCATACTCAGCAGGGTTATAGTGCGGTGCCACCCTAATTGACTGTCATCGCCACTTGTGGGTTGACATTATCCAACACCCTATCTGTATTGTATGGTCATGCTAGACACTTGTTCAGAACTTGTGAGCATGTCATGAGCTACTGATTACTATAGCACCCATTCCACACCATTTCCCACAGGTACACTGGCTGTCCTACACTTCCCAGCTTGCTTATGGTACAACAGCTGTTGTACACACGTAACGCACATATCCTGTGGGACATGGTTGTATGTACAGGCATGTCCAACTGTCACGTACCAGTGCTACTGCCTGTCTATATGAGGGATATGTCGTAAATGTGGCAATAGAGCAATTGTCTCATGTACACATTCAATGTTCACCTCCCAACATATGGCACTACAGCCTGTGGGGGATGCACTTCTGCAGCTGTGCTGGGGGCATAGCTCGCAGGTGTACCTCATTACGAGGAACGTACCTCATATGGGGTTCTAAAAGGTGCATGTTCCTCAAGGTTCCACATTGGAAGGGTCTGTCACACATTCATTGTTGTAAATTGTTTACCTGCTAGCCATGGCTAAATAGATGGGAATCATATTAATTAATTAGAATATCTTTTTTATACCTAAAACCAGCCTATTTTAGCCATCATATGCCCTTCCTAGTTGAAGCTGTTAGTAAGCCAGTTGTAAGTGTTCCACGTTTTGCCCATTTGTCACACAGTATGAGGGCTAATGTTCCTCAGTTTGGGGACAGGAGGTTGACAGCTATGGCTGGGGGTAATGCTGTCACCAACCCTGACTGCACCTGACAGTCATTTGGGGATGTGTAACATTCGCAACACACCCCACCCATCACATAGTCTCACATGATCTACACCACTGGCCACACCTACGAGGACAACTTGTGCAGTACGCATCCATACTCACTGTAGGCACCAGAGGTAGCCCCCATCATGGAAGACAACATCACCAGCTTATAGCCCACAGACTCATGTGTGCCCATCACATACAGCCAATAGTGAGTTATAACATTCACAACACACCAGTCATAGATGACTCTGTAGGGAGTCACACTGCAGTTCCACACAGCAGGCTACACAAGGCGTTAGTCGCTTACATCTTGCTGTTGGGTAACTGCTTCTGCAACATAACCTATGCACCCATGCCACACCTCACCAGGTACGATATGACTGTCATTCTCCATGTTAGTGTGACTGCCCTGTGATGCCACTTCACAGACTACGTCTGCAGGGACATGCAATAGCTCACCAGTCTTATAGCCCTGAGGGTGTGGGCCAAGCCCTGGGGAGCATTTTGCATTCGTCCGGACATGATACCACTGTACAATGACTGACTGTGTCACTTCAACAGTTGCCTATGCTCCTATTGTCATTCCACAGGCATCTGGTATCTGTCTGCTATGACTGACCTGGTCAAACACAATGCTGTGTCACAGATGACTTGCACCTGTCAGCCCTGGGAGTACAGCTCACATGTAAGGCACTTGCTGCTTCTATACTGCCTGTCTTGCACAGTTTCCAATAACTGTCACCAGCAGGGCGGTAACTGGCAGGCACGACATGGGGTCATGTCACACAATGCTTGCATCTTCTTCTGTGACGCACGCAGGCAAGGCACACCTTATAATGCACCACTCAAACATCTCTGCAGTGACTGGGACCTGCCTCTAGGCTCTGCAGAGCACACCTGCAATGACAGGTTATAGACAGACCATACCTTTCAGGCACATACCTGGACCGGCACACCCACAGCTGAGGGGTTCCCATATCCCACTATGTTTTGCACACATCCTGGCAAGTTACTTAGCACAATGCATCAGAGGTGCTCCACGTGCAACTAACTGTGTCTGGGACTGCTATACACATTGTAACAAGCAACAGAGTCAACATCATACCCCACAGGTAGCATACCTTCTATGTTGGTATAGTGGACAGTGGGCCTCAGACAGCTACTACTGATGTGTAACTGACACTACCCCACACTTCACTGGGATAGCCACTCATGTACCGACACATCCATGAGTCATACCCTCCGCTCTGCTGGATCAACCCATACACACCATCTCCAAGACCTACATTACCCTTGGCATGAACACTACCACCATGTGACTGGTGTTACACACCTGGGGTTATCCCCTCATTGGTGGATTCCGAACCTATGCTAATTGACCTTGTTAGCCACATCCCGGCAACACACCCATCACAGCATACACAGTACATGAGTACTACAACACCTACTACAGACGTCTGCTGACAGCGGTTGTTAACATCATGACACCCGTGCAGATGGACAATGCACATACAAATGCTGACACATACCCCAGTGCACTTTATTAGCATGTACACAACTGCATGGATCATGCTATTCCACACAGAGCCATGATGGTACACACCAGATAACAGACACCACTCTGGTGGTCATGTTCCATGGACATATGATGTACAACAACAGGTGTAGGCTGTTGCACAGTGGTGTACATTCCCATGTGTAGGGTGGCTCACTGGTCAGCCGTGGTGGGGCCACAGGTTCCCTCATCACATACTCCAAGACTAGCTATGTAAACATGACTGCCACACATTCTGGGATGTACCACCAGGCATTATGGTGGTATATATGTAGTCGATGGCAACACCCACATCTGCTGTCACATACAACAGTCACTCAGGAACATTGCAGACCCAGGTGTTGTTGCCAACATGCTGGAGGATGGATTCAATGCTGACATTACACCCTCTCACTCACTACAGGGCCGCAATCCATACATGAACATTGTGGTGTCTCTGTGGTCACACCTACACAGTACTGACCTACACTCTACATGTCCTGGGACACTGGCCCCATGTCACCTTCCAACGTCCCAGGCTGTGATGTCCACCAACCTCTGAATTATATGTCTCCCCACTAGGCCACCATATTCAGTAATAGCCTTGTTTCAGATATTGTAGCCCCTGAATGGCACACAGCAGCATTTATCACACTACACACAGGTGGCACCACATTGCACGAGTGGGACTATAGCCCTACACACCTGACTGGACTGTTCTGCATGGCTATGGGGCACAACATCAAGGACGTCATTCACAGAGACATTGTTGGGCTCCCGTCCTTTGCTGCCACCCGGGTTGGGCTTGTTAGGGCCAGAGCATGGCCCCTACACATGGTGGACTCCTTTCATACAGTTACCAGGGCAGTTGCTGATGGTACGGGAGTCCACACATCCTACATTGTCCTCTCATTGCCTTTCAGCACCATTCTCCATTCTGGTATTGACAACATACACATCCACCTGCACATCGTACCCTGTGTCTCAGGATGTTATGCTATGTGGCTCATGGACAGGACACACAGTGAGGCCAGCATACCATAGTACCTACTACATGTCAGGTACATTTGGCATACCACGGTCCTCAGTCATAGGGCCCCTCATGTTCAGTATATGCTTCCCTGTGGAACAGGCTAGCACATGGGACTTTCCCTGCCTAACTTTCAAACCCCTGCATACCAAGCGCCATGATTGCTCCACCAGCTGATACTGACTCCAACCATACGGGTGTCGCTGTGACAGATACATAATATGACTATCATGGCATCAAGCTGCATGACACAAGGTGCATGCACATCACCTTTGCATTACACCATTCACCCACTGATTATCACATGAATGGTAGTCCCCTACATACATATCACATTGTACATGTTTGCAGTACACACATATGTTGCACCCACTCCTGTGATTACCGTATTGCCACTGTTGCGTGGATATCCTTCTACGTGGCCACACCTATCTGTACTGGGTGTGTAGCTGGTACATAGGCACCCATTGTACCTCTGAACTCAAGACATCTACACACATTCAAGGGTACACCACCCCATTTAGGGTGTACCTTACACAACAGCTACAGCTTTACATGTCACAACATTAACATGCCATGACGTTTACTGAGCTACGACAGTTTAAATATGCGGCTGCACTACGGACATCACATGTGTACACATTTGCATACTACATACTCAGGGGTGACCTCTGCTGATCAGACAGGGCCCATGTCCACAACATTATTAATGGATATACTCCTCATACGCGACATAAGCAGAGGCCACTGTGAGCAACATGCTCATGGATATGTGCACACACGCCACAATGAGTGGGATGTGCTTGTGGGTTACATTCCCAAACCGGACACTCACCATGCTTTGGAACATAAGTCCTATGTACATCACGCAGGGACACTCAGTAGCACTGTTCATGTGATACCTCCCTTGGTGGTTGGGAGACACATGTAGGCCTGGGATCACTGCAGTGGCTGTACTGTGCAGAGGTGCAGGTGACACCTGGCTCTGCTGTTCACTGAACACTACCCTAGAGAGGTGCCACTAGTGTGAACACTGTAGTTGCGCTTATACATGGACTTGCCAGACTGCATAGTACCCCACTATGCACCTGTGAAGCTATTACATGTCCTTTGTGCATGGTTACTTGGTAGCCCTTCCATTTAGATTAGCTATCATGCTATTACTATGTCCCATACCTACAGGCCATATGTATCCTGTTATTGTACATACCAATAGACGATACCTGTGGTATGCATGATATGCCTGTTATGCTGTGTAGAATATCTGTCATACCTACCTATAATACTATACATTACACATATTTCACATAGTATCCCATAATGCAAAGCATACTTGCACAGCGGGACCACCTTACATATGTCATTAACATTATATGCCCATACACATGCGTGCTGTGACAGTATATCAACATATACTATCCCCTGCTATGGCACGTCCTTGTTGGACATACCCTACCACTGACGGCGGGTTGTATGGAATTGTTCTGTTTAACGCCCTCATGTATCATCCCTTGTGGTGTCTGTGCTGTGTACCTTGTGTCCCACTGCTGGACGCACAGTTTCTACAAGCATTAGTATGCTCAGCAAGACATCAGTACATAAATACCTTTCCCCACTTTATGCATTGCGGACACGTTTAATTAATGCAAACCAGGCTATACACACAGTAAAACTAATTAATACAGATCATGCTATACATAACCTTACATATTGGGTGTTCTACATACCTTGTTGTCCTTACGGCGTTTCGTTTCTATCTCTCTCACAGTGTTTCAACTGGTATTCGGTATGAGCATACGGTTTGAATGTCTGGCAAATCATCCTTATATACGTCGATACCTGTAACATGTGGATTCATCCCGCCAATTGGTGTTCCTGAGTGACTAATTACTTGCATATCAGCTGTGCAGCTACTCCATTCGCCAGTTACGCGGCAACAGTGGGGTATAATTGGATTCTCCACTTGGGTGTTGCCTATTTGCCCTACCTTCGGGGAGACGGTATGTATTGTGCTTTGTTATGTGTAACTGCAACTGCTATGCATAGAGACAAGTATAGTTTGGATTCATGCCCCCCGTGGATTGTGTGTGACAGGTAGAGTATCTGGTTCAACATGTGGGTGTACCTGTCATCCCAACGTGTGATAACGGAGTATTGCAAACAAAACCTGTAACATGGCTGTTTGTGCCATTATACAACGCCTGCAATTTTGCATGATGCCTTTAATTGTGTCTCTCACACGGTATGTTGAGAGTTCTGCAGATGTAATTGACTGACTGGATGTTTGTGCTGCTATTACAGTCTGTATTGCTTTAGTTTCTAGTGTGGGGGATGTCAGTGAGTGTACGTAGCATATACAGGTTTGTGGGCCTTGCATTTCTACATAATCCGTATATATGTGTGTGAGCTCTGTCCCTAATTAGAGAGCTAACAGTTAGTAGACTTATGTTACGGGATTGTACGTTGGGCCGTTGTTAATTGGTTTCTATATCGTCTGCAGGTGAGCTTGCTACTTGTATACTTCCGTAATTGTGGCGATATATGAAGGGATATGTGTGACAGCTATCCCTTGTATTTCTGTCCCAGATATTTGCAGTCATTGTGGTTGTGTTTTCAAAAGAGCCTGTTTGCCATGGGTTGCCACCTTTTCATATGGTCATTGTTGGACACCTGCGGGACACACAGCGGTGTTTACAGGCCAACACGTAGCCACTGTCAGTACACAGGTTAGCACATACTTTTATCCTCACTACATACCTATTGTTGTGTGACTTTGGCTACTTATCATATTGCATGTAACATTTACGTTTCTTACATACAGGCATAACTATTACATACGACTGTTACATTATATATGGGACATATTTATGTCCTACCATCTCGGACATTTGCCCTTTGTACTGTTTTATGTCTGGACACACTTGCCCAGGGTGGGGCTGTCCCTCTTACTGTGGGACAGGTAGTAGCTGTATGCCTATGGCTAGCTATACCCACACCTACCGTACTGATCTGCCTCTGACTTGGCACTAACAAACACATGTTACGGACACACACACACATTACAGTCACACAGAGATGCACACGGCACCCTCAATGCACACTTACACAGACTACGGCACTCACAGACACAGTTGAACACAGTACCTACGTGGACCGCGACACCGGCAGCGGTGACTAACTGTCCCTTCTTATCATCATACTATTACTCGCGGATGTACTGTTCCGGTACTGTGTTCTATCAGTCTTTCAGCCTCGTGGTTACGCATGTCGGTATGTTACACATTCCATGGTTGGCGGTATCCTATTTATTTGTACCTCCAAGGTGTTATGAATGTCATTGAACTATCTATTATATTTGCAGATATCGCTGAATCCATCTATATCACCATATATCCCTCTATTGCCCTTTCTATCTGTATTATATATATGCATATGTGTACATATATATATATATATATATATATATATATATCTGGCGGGGAACGTGACAGGCACACAGCACCACCATATGCTGTAAGGCTCATGTACTGTTCAGGTGTTGGCATTCCGTGTTCCACTGGCTGTTGTGTTTACAATGTTTGAGGGCTGCCTATGTAGGAGTCACACATTGGGCCACCTATACATTACAATTTGCAGGTGGTCATGTTTGTGTGGATCCATTTTACTGTGTGTGCAGGTGGAGAGGTGTCAGTCCGTAGGGGCCTACACTGTCAGAGTATGTGCTATACGTTCCCTCTTTGCCAAGGCGTAGGCATATTGGGCACGCCTCCATCTGCCTACTGGGGCTGGCACAGTGTGTTCATGGTCTGAATTCCTCTGTGCCTGTAATGGCCTTGGCAATTGCGGTGGGCTATGAGCGCCTTCACCATTTTGTCCCTGCTGCAGCTGCTTCCACAGGATCATATTATGTAGCATGGCACATACTATGATGATGTGGGCACATGTGCTTGGAGAGTACTGCAAGGCTCCACCAGATGTATCCAAGCACCGGAACCGTGATTTCAGCATCCCGAACACACGCTCTATGATGATTCTGGTTTGTGCGTGTGCCTCATTATGGCGTTCTTGCATGGGTGTGTATGCATTTCTGATGGGAGTCATCATCCACGGCTCCAGTGCATAGCCAGCATCCCCCACGAGATGGCCATGTGAGATGTCCCCCCTGACAAATACCTGATACAGCTGTGAGGCATGCCAGATATGGGAGTCATGGTAGCTTCCAGGGCTGCCAGCACACACATCCATGATAATGCCCTGGGCATTGCACACGACCTGGCAACTTGATGGAGTGGAATCCCTTGTGGTTTATGTAGCGCCTACCCTGCTCACCGGGTGGTGACTTGATTTGTATGTGCGTGCAGTCTATTCCACCCAGTACCTCCAGGTATTATGCCACACGGTAGAAGTGGCGCATATTGCTGGCCAACTCCTCCTGAGTTCTGGGGAAGTATATCTGCTCATTGGCATGTGGTAACATGGCATCCAGGAACTGATGTAGTACCCTGGATGCTGATGCCTGTGAGATACCCATTATATCTCCAGTTGGCCTTTGAAAGGTACCTGTGGCCAGTATTTGCAGGCTTACACATACCTTTGTGTCCACTGGGATGGGTTCCCCTCTGTTGTTTCTGGTTCTCAGGCGTGGCCAGCACAGCTCCACTATTTGCTGTAAGATGTCCCTGTCCACCCTGTAAGGCTCTACTATCTCCAGTTCATGTAGCCCGTGGTAGGTTACCCTTGGTCTGAACACTCTCCTTCTCCTCCGAGGCCTGCGGTGGTTGTCGGCATCATCCTCCACAACATCGTCAGTCTCTAACACATGCTGATGAATCACAGCTATGGCAACTCCCAACATGTACATTTTAAAAGTTCCCCGTGTGTTTACACCTATGGTGCGGTGTTTGGGAATACACAGGTGTGTGTTGGGTGCTTTCACACTTTATACTATTGTGCTGTGAATACCGATGATGTCATAGCGTGTATATGTACGATCGTAGCTACAGGTTATCTTATGTGTTTTACTGCCGGAACTACTATTGTGGTGCCTTTGGTGTTGAATTACATTTGCCTGCCGTGGATTACCTCTTGACCTTCCATTTACATTTCTGCACGTTGCACCTACCATTTTCTGGCATGCATCCTGCAGCCTACTTTCATTTGTACTTTCCTGGACCTGGCGTATCTTGCGTTATGTGTGCTACTGCCGGTCTGCTGTTGGTTTGCTTTGCTCTGCTGTGTCAGGTCTCCTATCTTTGCAATCCAATACCTCCTCTCCTTTCTTTGCATTCCAATGCCTCCCCTATCCTGTTTTGCAGGTTTCTGCAAGCAGACTTGTCAGCTGCCGTCAATTGGCCTTCGTGGGTTGATTGATGTTGATTGTTCATTAGTACTCCAATTACCCTACTTCTGCATTTTCTTCTTTTCTTCCCCTGACCTTCCTGTTTCTGCTATTGTTTGCAGCGCGTGCGTCCGATTACTGGGTTTCGGGCACGTTTTCATCCTCGTACACATGTGCTTTTGGGCAGCATGTGTGCTCTCAGCTAAACGATTCCTCCCCACCCCTGTCCTGCAGCTTTGCTTAGCAACTGACAGGCCACATTTGCAATGCTCCAATGTGCTTACTGCTACGGTGGCACACCCCTCTGCTGATGTCATGTATCTCCTCTGAGCCACTCCTCGGTGTTATACTGCTGCACCGTATGGTACAACCTTCATCCGGCGGGACATTTGCGATTCAGTATTATCTGCCTCATTTGCATGGCATTGACTACTAATTCATAGTTACCACGCCGAACACTATTGCAGGCCCTTAGCAACCCTTGCACCTTGGTTGTGGTGTTCCATCCCTACCATTGTGTATTATGCTGTAAACCTGATTTCTATTACGTTGTGATTTTATGACATTTTTATATTATTTCTTTATGTTACAGCTTCCGCACACATGCCCTGTGGTTTTACTGTGTGTTACTGTGGACATGACATTAAATGTTGTTATTTACATGTTGTGCATCTTTTCTTATGCCATTGGCTGTGTATTTCGCCACTGGCATATGTTAACGTTGTGATACCTGGGTCTGGCCCTCTTCCATAGCTCCGATGTTCTGTTTGGGAAAATGTAAACTGTGTTTTTTGGTTTACATTTCCGTGGGCTTATGCTACGCCTGCACCACTTCATGAATCGCTATATGCCTTCATTTGCATGGTGCGACACTGCACATGGGGTGATTAGCATACCTACGCCTGGGGCTGCGCAGTTCTGGCGTATGCTGGTAGTGCACGTGGAATTGGATCGTAGCTGAATCGTTTGACGGCCATATTTGGCATTATACCGCCTACGCTATGTCTGCGCCTGGCGCAAGCTTCATGAATCCCGGGGATAGTTTATACTACCCTGTGTGAATGCTATTCTACTTATTGCACAGGGAAGACAGAACATACATTGAAAGAAAGAATAAAATAACATTATTATGCCATTTCTAAGTTAAATTCAGCTAATGCTCTAGCTAGACATGTAGCTGCTTTTTCCAGTCATCACTTTAAATTTTCAGTACTAGAGAAATTGATTCCTAATATTAGAGGTGGTCCTTTTGGATTACATCTGGAAATGAAAGAATAATTTTGGCAAGTACATTTTAATGCTGCTACCTTTCCAGAACTTAATGAAATGTTGTCTATTACTAGTTTTGTCAAATTTAAAGCATTTCAAAGATAATTTGACTTTTAATTTTCAACTGAGTAGCACTTTTATTGTTGTTAAAATATAACTATTTTTAAAACATTTTTATAAGTAAATATTTAAATATTTTTGACATGGTTTAGTTATTGTTTTGTATGCCTTTAAGATGATGTCATTTTGAGGTGGTGCATGACTTGTGTATAAACGTTTGTGCATTTTTGTGTGCCAGGATTTATCTGATAAAGTTCGGCACTGGTTTTAAGATGAAAAGTACTTAATAAAATTTGTACTTCTTGTGTGCTCTACAAAGATGCTACTTTAACTTTTTCTGTAGTTTATGCAGTGTTAGTGTTTTCTTTTCTTAGTGAAGTAGTTGCTTAGTAGTCTTTGTAGCCAGGGTGCTGAAATGAACCGACCCTTTTGTTTCTGAGCGGAGCCTAATTATATAGAATGGTTAGGAAGATATGATTGATATGAATAACTGCTTCATCTAGTGGTGATATTTGTAGGCAGTTCCTGGTATATTGCTTTAGAGTTGTTATAAATCATCCGGAGCTGAGATTCTGTAGATTGTGGACTTGTTTGTATGTTACCTGCTTCTGCGTGTTTTACTGCTGTCTGATATCATAGGTGGGTAGGTAGTCACTAATACTGTCTGGCATACCTCTAAACCTTTTATAGCAAGAAATCTGGACAATGCCATAAAAAATGGAGGGGCCTAAAATAGGAACATTTTTTTAAATATTGTTCTTACAAACTTAGGAAGTTGATGGAATAAAAAATTTTGTATTAACATAAATTTTCTGAAGGGTATGAAGAATGAAACTCAAATGTCTGTCATTATTTTCTGAAATAGATCCTCAAAAAGTATCCTCTGATTTGCTAGAAAACCAACATTCTATGAGGTACAGACAAAAAAATATAAGGCAGAAATCTCGACAGATGAGATGTATGTCTGGTAAGGTTCCAATGGTGTTGATGTTGTGGGGCTTATTTGAAAAAATCCAATCTGGTGTGGTTTCTTTGCTGGATGTTTTGTAGGTCCTGGTAGTAACATTTAATAGTATAATACTTAAGCAAGCATTTCAAACACCGGTAGAAGGACTTGCTTAAGTTTAGTAGAAGGACAAAAAAATATAAGTTAGATAAATAGCATAGGATGAGTTACCCTTGTGTAGATCAGATGTGAAAAAATACCAATGACCTAATTTGAGACTAAAAATGAAGATGTTATGGGGATAACATGAAAAGTTCTGTGTTATCTGAAGGATGGCTGAATCCTAAATAAATTGGTAAAAGCAATAGTGGTCGCAACTACCACAGAGAGATTTAGACATATATATGTAGGCATGGTTGGTCATGAAAGTGGTACATGGAGATAGTAATAAAACCAATATAGTAAAACACATAGCATAAGCCAAGGACAGCTAGAGTCAATTTAAAGTTAAGCAGAAGACCTTAAAATGTTGTAACCACTTGCATATGCTCAAAGAGGTTCAGATATGGTCTCAATATACTGTATGATTTAAGTAAGTTGTGGTCAAGGCCTAAATCCTATATGTGCTCACCTACTATTCACAAGTGCTGAGGTATAATAACATCCAGTCTTGATACTAGCAGCAAAGTTAGATGTGTTCTCTCCTTCTCTCTCTCTCCCCCTCTCTCTCTCTCTCTCTCTCTCTCTCTCTCTCTCGCTTGCTCTCTCTCCCCATGTTTTTTTACACAAATATTCATGTAGTACCCTACACATGCTCACATGTTACATGATAGATGCCTGGATGTCCTGTTAGGACTGCCATCAGCTGATTGCTGAAGTCAGGACATTGCTAAGCACTCACTTCTGGGAAAAAAAATGAAAACAGAAAGGAGAGAAGACAGCCAACCTTGCTGGTTGGATCAGGATTGTGACAGACATACTTCAAAAATTATAGTTTACCTGGACTTTTGACCCACATGGTTAAATGAATTTCTAGTCAGTCAAATGGTGAGCTCAGCTTTAGGACAAATTTAGAAGATTGCACTGGCTAACATCAATTTTATCTGTGAATAATAAGCTAACTGCCCTGAATGGCCATTTTAAGCCTAGCCAACAATCCAAGGTCAGACTCAGACCCTGCACCTTGTATCTATGAGATGAAGACTTTAACCCTTTTGCTAAATCCACTGAAAGACAAAGTGACTTACTAAAATGGAAAAAAAAAATAAAGTGAGTACAAAATAAAAAAAGTTGCTTTAAGTATCATTTAAACATAATATAATCTTAAAAGGGAACAATGTTACCTAAAGCACTGCAAACTCTGGTGTGATGTTTTTCACATTTAAACATATAAAGTGTGATATGGCTCATTGTCTGCCTCCCACACTTTAAACACTGATATTTCAGACTTTGGTATCCATTAAGGATGGCACTGATGTTAGGACAATGCCGGTCCTGCACTATGTCTGTATTATATATTGAACCTATATAAATCCCTCTAGTCAAGATGGCACTGATTAACCAAGGCAAACGGATTTTGTTTACTCAAATATCACATTTCCTTCCTTTCATTGTTAAGCTTTGCTTCTGACTAATGCTTTAATGTACTCTTTTTCGCCATGAATTTGATATACACATGCATTCTCAGCATGTGTAGCCATCGCAGATAGCAGCAGTGGAGACAGCAAAGCTATGATATCTTTGTACATTGTTCCCCAAAGAGCTCTTGGCTTTAAGTCATCTATCACTGTCAGTATGAGTGGTTCAAGGAACGTGGCTTTAGGCTGTTTTTGGCGACTAGTGGTCAGGATGTCTTAGATGTCTGTCATAACTAAGATGACAAGTGAAACAGTTTATAGTAAGCTATATTTGCAGTGTGGTAAAGACAGGTAATTCCTTCTTAATGGAAAAGCAAAGTTCACATTACTGAAATCAATCAAAGTCTCTCAAACTGTCATTGTAAAACCAGATCAAAACTTCAAATGAAGCTCTCATCAGTAACCATCCAAAAATGAAAATCTTAGACGTAAATGATGTAACCCATTAACGTGATAAAAATATAAAAAGAAGTACATGTGTAGATCTGCAGGGGAATATAATGAGTGAAGCATAAAAGTATCAGCCAGCAAGAGCTGTGTTTGCAGAAGTAAATGATCCTTTTAGGTTTGGAGAATCACCTTAAGAAGCATTCTTCAAAAATCTGTAGTGTAACTTTGAGAGTTCTGCAAAATACCATCTAACATATATTTTTAAGAGAGCCTTATCTCTCACCATTGTACTACTTGTCTGAATTAAGACTTCAGCTGATTACAGGATTTACTATATCTGCTAATCCAGCATGTAAAAATTCACTGAAATCAGTAAAGAAGCAAAGGAAGTTTCTATCGCCTTGCTAATATACAGAGAAGTACAAAGGTTGCCGAATGTGATATAACACAGAATTACGAGGCATATTCTGATTTTTCTGCAGTAGATCCTTTAAGCTCTTAGGTATAATCGGTGCTTTCTTTCACTGCTGTGGTTACTATCCTCTTCAGTTTCAGGACTACTCAGTGTATTCCGCTGTTAACATTTTTGGGGCAGTATTTCAAAGTCTCACCTTTCTTTACATTTTTTTAGTTGCTTTACATTTTGGTTATCAGAGTAGCGCACTGATCACTGCATGACCCACTGCAGATTCAGTTATAATAAACTTTCATGAAGCTAAGATATTACTATATATTTTGCATATGTTAGGTATTGTTCATGCTTCTCTTAAAATCATAAACTATATGTTATACAAATTGGTATCACTTTTAAAGCAGTAATGCATTGATAAGGTATTTTTCTAAGACAAAGTAATTAAAAATACAATCTATTACTGTACTTAACCAGCAATGCAACTGCTTCAACTTTTTTGTATGCCAAAATTATAAAAGTATACCTGTTTCATTGTTAATAGTTTATCTATTCTTCTGTATTTATTTACATTTGTAAATGTACATAGTGCTGATTTTTTTTTAAATGTCTGTGTCAATTGGCCCAAATTGTGCCTAAAAAGAGTCTTTGGACCAATGTACCCCTCATCTTAACAAATGTAAATTAATGCACACATACACACACACATATATATATATATATATATATATATATATATATATATTTCATATATATATATTTTTATATATATATGTATATATATATAAATATATAGATATATAGATATACACACACACACACACACACACACATATTTATATATATATATATATATATATATATATATATATATATATATATATATATATTATGTATATATATATATATATATATATATATATATATATATATAGATATATAGATATATACACACACACACATGCACACACATGCACATTTTTTTATTTTATTTATTTTACATTTGTTTACTGGGGATAGTCCATTTACAGTGGAGGCCCAGGGAGAAAAGCTCCACAATAAATAGACAAAGTACAAAGTTAAACACATAATGCTAAATGCAAGATATATACAAACATAGTTAAACACATGATAGTAAATACAACATATATGTGACAATAAAAGAACATTAATGCAGAATCAAAATAACGTGGTTAAGCATAGAGAGATATAAAAACACATACACACACACACACACACACACATATATACACACACACACACACACACACACACACACACACACACACACACAATTAATAAAAGTTTCATTCATTGCCCATAGCTGTATATTAGCAAACAGTCTTATTCAGCAAAATCTGAAATATTTTTAAATATATACCAGGGCAAATGTTATTTCACATTGCAATCTTGCTGGAACACCATGCAGTGAATTTATGTTTGACAATTCCATTAACACTTCTTGGAATATATATTACACTGTACTCTGATGATGATTATTCACATTATGTAAATATTCTGTTACAGTGCTTTGTCTTCTGAATAATTGTTATAGGCTGAAATACCTAAATGTGTTCAGAAAATAAATTCCCTCAAGGCTTAATTGTGTCTTCCAGTTCATGGAACAGAATCAGACGTGGCCATTCCTGCACTGCAGTGAGGCATCATACATTTAAATACCTTTGACTGTGTGCCCAGGGTACATAAGGCAGTAGAATGTTTGATATTCCTGATTAAATGGTGTGATAGTGCATTTCTTGAAAAGAGGTGTTTATGTTCATAACTTGCATATAATCAAAGCCGAGTAGCAATGCAATGCAGATTAATTGCTACACATTCACCTATAACCCTGGCCTTCCTATTTAATGCCATACAGAGGATAGTGGTAAATATCAGCTGCTACATAAAAATGCCTGTGGCATAACAATGAATGTCATCATCCTGCCCCCTTCTCTCTGCCACATCCAGGTTATGCTCTCCTGCCATTGTCTGCATTGCTGCCTGTATACCAAAATTATCTGCAGTGTGCTAGGCTCCTACACAGTGCTTCTGCCAAATTCATGAATTTTCAAAGTACTGTCAGGACTGACTTGTGCAGTATTTGAGTTATCCATTTTTTGATAATACTTCTCTCACATGGTAGAAGGTGATAGAAGGTTCATATGACATTATAATCACCAGAGGCAGAATGTATGCCATTTACAATTAGAAATCTTGTACTTTAAGACATGTGTAAACACATTTATATTATGCTATAATAAATGTCTGAATCCCAGATAGTATCATGTCTTTTACAAATATTCCTGTTCAATGATCCCCAGGTACTTTAAGAATGCTTTTTTAATATAATAATTTGACCTAATTATGCCTGGTTTGCAGTTATGGAGTATGCATTTCTTCTTTCTGTTATCATTAATTAAGTTCTGTGCCAAGACATGAGGCTTTATGGCAGTGCACAGTGTGGCATTCAGGGTTATTGCCTCATAGCACATGGTTCTCTAATTCAGTTCTCAGTTCAGGTGCTATCTTTGAAGTGCCTACATGCTCAGTCTGTGACTGTGCAGGTTTTCTCTGTGTGCTCTGGTTTCCTCCTAGACCTGGAGACATATTGTATGTGAAGTAGTGATCCTTTCATTATTGTTCATAGGTTTGAGTGTATGTGCGTGCACGCATGTGTGTGTGTGTGTGTGTGTGTGTGTGTGTGTGTGTGTGTGTGTGTGTGTGTGTGCCCATCCTGTGATGAGCAAGTAACCTGTCAATGATTAGTTATGTCTTGTGTTTTAAATTTAATAAAATAATGAACGTTTTCATAAAATAATGAACAGTTTCAGCTTATACTTTTATTTTACTTCAACTGTTAAATTCCTACTATCTCATAATATCATGTTGTGAAGCCATTCTAGCAGTAAAAAGTTGTAACAGTTAAGTCTCAAGACATCATGAAAGGGAAAACAGCAAAGAAAACAAACTCCACAGTGCAATGATTTTATGTCTGCATAATATACTTTCAACAATACATAGCATCAAAAGCAAATGCAGCACCCAAAAACCCTACAAATTAGAGCACATGGCAGTCTGCTAAAGCTATTTTTGTGTGGGTCCCTCTAATTTGTCAGTCATGATCAGTTCTTTGACCATATGTTGGGAAGTCAAAATCAGGTCCCTCTGATGGCATACAATAAACAAGTAGCAAAGATGGATTTTCAATTAGTTGTAGCAATCACGTATACTTCATTGCTAAATGAATATTAGAAAACTCACCTACAGGTAGAAAGACTGAAAAAAGTATGGCCTGTGGTGGTTCCTAATGACCGATTGTTTCAGTAATACAAGTGGATCCTGCCTTATGACTTAGCATGATGAAAAAATAACTATAAACTGGAGTTTCAGTGTCATAAGGATGACAGATGCCTCCCTTACTGTAAGGAGGCCTCCTAATGTCCTAATAAAATTTCTGCAATATTAAGTGTATGTTCATGTCATATCTTTGCTAATTCCTGCATTATCCTAGTAAAAATAAATAAACATATATAGGAAGATTTTGTTTTTAGGGCATTATGTAAGTGAGAATTGTTCACATATTACTTAAGGGAATATAAATACATTGTTATCATGTTGTCTTTTCTATACTTAGTTATAGAAATTATAAGTAGTATGTCTGATAACTAGTTATACAAATTATAAGTACCATGTCTGATAACTAGTTATACAAATTATAAGTAGCACGTTTGATAACTAGTTATGTAAATTATAAGTAGTATGTCGAATAACTAGATATACAAATTATAAGTAGTATGTCTGATAACTAGTTATACAAATTATAAGTAGTATGTCTGATAACTAGTTATACAAATTATAAGTAGTATGTCTGATAATTAGATATACAAATTATAAGTAGAATATCTGATAACTAGATATACAAATTATAAGTAGTATGCCTGATAACTAGTTATACAAATTATAAGTAGTATTTCTGATAACTAGATATACAAATTATAAGTAGTATATCTGATAACTAGTTCATAGGTTCATAGGTTCATAGGTAGATACTAGGCTATCTGCCCTAGGGCATTTATAAGCCTAGCCAGAGTGTATTTGGCTTCCCCCTCCCTATTAGATTAGCGTACTGTGCCTCTGTAAAGTAGGTCACAGAAGGTACCCTTTAAGATTAGTTTACTGTGCCTCTGTCTAGCAGGGACACAGAAGAGATCCCAGGGGTGAATTTGCGATTTCCCATCCACGCGTCCAGATTTCGCTTGAAGAGGGTCAGCGAGGGGCTATGTCTAACATGAATTGGGATTCTATTCCAGAGTGAGGGGAGCCTCTGGGAAATTAATCTGTCCTTCCAGCATGTCCTATTTATTTTTGTGCTGAGGTTTAAGTCCCTGGAGCGTGTAGCTCTAAGGGACTTGGATTTTTTGAGGTGGAGCATGTTCATTAATTCTGGGTTTGACATGGCTTTGTATGTCAGGCATAGATCACCTCTGAGTAGGCAGTAAGCAACTGAGTAGAGCTGGAGTTTCCTTAGTCGAGCTGCATAGGGCATCTGTTTGTAGCCCATGATACTCTTGGTTGAGTTACTTTTTGGTCTCTCCAGTTGCTGCAGGTGTCGGGTAAGGTACATCCCAAAAGTGGCATTGTATTCAATTATGGGCCTGATGAGTGACGAGTAGAGGGGCACAATGACCTCTCTTGATCTAGATGCGAACCCTTTCATGATAAGGTGGGCTATACAGAAGGTCTTTCTAACCACTTTGGCAACGTGATTATCAAAGGAGAGATTACTATCTACGTTGGTCCCCAAATCTCTAATTACTTCTTCCGTACTTAATGGATTACCACCTATGTGGTAGTTTGTGGGCACCTTGTTTTTCCCAAAGGGGATGACTATGCACTTTTCAGCATTTAGCTTGAGGCCATGGCTCTGGCACCAAGCATCCATCTCTGTGAGACCCTTTTGGAGGATGCTTGTGTCGGCTGGAGATTCAATTATGGCCCCCAGTTTGCAGTCATCTGTAAACTTTGTCAGCCATAATCCCCCCATGTTAGCCTGAACCTCAGAGAAGTATATACCAAACAAGAGAGGTCCCAGAACTGAGCCCTGTGGGATGCCACTTGTAACTGGTTTGGATTCGGATATGGCACCTGTGATTCTGACCATGTGTGTTCTATCCCTGAGCCAGTTTGCAACCCATCTTGTGATATAGGAGTTGATATTTAAGCTGGTAAGCTTATTTATGATGCCCGAGTGTGGTATTTTGTCGAAGGCTTTTGTGAGGTCCAGGTAGGCTGTGTGGACTACCTTGCCCTCATCTATGGCTTTGGTAACTGTTTCAAAGAAATCGACTAGGTTAAAGAGGCAAGATATGCCCTTAACAAAGCTGAATTGGGTAGGGTCCAGTGTCTGGAGGCTTCCAATGTCATTGTTTATGAGTTCCATGATAATACGCTCCATAGCTTTAAGACCAGACTAGTCAGGCTTATGGGGCGATAGTTCCCGGGGTCCGTTGTGGCAGCACCTTTGTGGAGTGGGACCACTGTAGCTGTACGCCATTCTTTGGGTACATATCCTGTAGTAAGGCTAAGTTTGAACAGTGACTTAATGTGAGGGTTAAGTTCTTCTTGGAGCTCATGTAAGAAACAGCCTGGGACACCGTCTGGTCCTATAGATGCTGTGTTTTTTGCTTTGGAGAGGGCAGCTTTCACCTGTGCATCTGTGATGTCAGGGAGGTTACATTCAGTTGGGATAGGCATTTGCTCCTTTGGGGGAGAAGGGGGGGGAGAAGTTTGCACTGAATCTGTCTGCCAGGATGTTGGCTATGTCTGTAGGTTTGGTATATTTTGTACCGTTATGCAACAATTCAGAGCATATCTGGGAGTTTCCACCCATATTCCTGACATAACTAAAGAAGGCCTTGTGATTATCTTTAGTGTCTATGGCAATTTTTCTTTCAACACTGGCCTTTGATGATTTTATGAGGGATCGAAGTTTCTTGCTAATACTGATCAGAGATGCCTTCCCTTTTTGGGATTTTGCTCTGTCATGTAGTAGCTTCCTCCTTCTGTTGTATAGCTTATTTATGGCCGGGGTCCACCAGACTCTGAAGAAGTTTGCCATTAGTAGCAGATGAAAAGCGCTTAAGAATTAAACTCATTTTTGGATTATTCATTTGTGGCACTGAATTTATTGCTCTGTTTGCTGTCTGGTATGATTTAAGTACAGTACTGATGTGTTGGAGCATTTGTGGAGTACTCTGAGGCTTGCTTATTTGTTTTTTCATAGTTGGTGCTTTAAAATTTCTATGGTATGGCATCCACCAGACAGGTCGCCTGTTTTTGGAGGAGTAGGTCTTGGTTTTATTTGGGATAGCATGATCCATGCATTCCTGCAGGTGCTCATGGGTTGTATTATCCTCTGGCCTGGGGGCTTTGAAGGATTCCACCTCAGTCTTGAAAAGTTCAAAGTTGGCTTTTGAGAAATTCTTTACCGTGATTTCCTTGGCTGGGGGTGGGGACGGGATATGGATGTCCAGGGAAATTTGTTTATGGTCTGATCTTACCAATGAGGGGTTTACCTCTGGTGTGGAACATAGAGTCCCCATGTTGGTGATGACCAGGTCCAATATGTTGTTCCCTCTTGTGGGAGTGATGACCAGTTGTTCCATTGTGTTAGAGTTTATAAATTCAAGAAACTGTTGGGCGAGGGCGTTTGGGCTTGAGTAGTTTTCCCAGTCAATGTTTGGGTAGTTGAAGTCACCCAGTAACATAGTGTTTGGAGAGACCTTCATATTCTCCAGTGTTCTCAGGAATGCCAAGTGGGGTTCCTGTAATAGGGAGGGTGTTCTGTAGCAGGTTACAAACTGAAAGGCAGTTTTGTCCACTGTTAGTTGCACATGGATGGTTTCCGATGCTTCGTGCAGTGCCACTAACCTGGAGGTGTAGGTATCTTTGATGAATATAGATACTCCCCCTCCTTTTGTGCTTCAATCCGAGTTTTGGGGCCGAAACGCATGGTATGAGTTTTAACCTGGTAGTGCTGGGGTGCTCTCAGGAGCCTTGAACCAGGTTTCTGTTACTGCACAGACATTGATTTTCTCCATACTGAGGAGAGCCTCGAGTGCGTGCATCTTGAGGTTTAGACTTCTGGCATTGAGCAGCATTACCTTTAGTTTTTTTATCCTTGGGTTGTCTATGGAGGTGGGTTTGTCCTTTGAGCCTTGCCTAAAAAGGCACTATGGGGTGGCAAGAGCCTTGGCCAGTATACAAAAGCCTAAGGGTGACAGGTGCAAGCCGTCCCTAGCGAAGCAACGTGGCTTGTCGAGCATGTCATCCCAGGCTGACAGACACTGGATCCCCTTTGAATGACACCAATACTTTAGCCAATTGTTAAAACTGATCATTTTGTCTTTATACTGTGGCATCATTCTTGGTGAGGGCAAGATGCTACTCAAGGTCAGGGTCATACCAGCCTGGGCTACATGATCAGAGAGCTCCTCTATGTCTCTTTTCATGTAGTCCAGTGAGGTACGTCTTAGGTCATTCACACCAGCATGGACAATGACGGAGTCATACTTGTACTTGCTTTGGAGTGACCTGAGTGCTTGCATTATGTGGCAGATCCTGGCACCCGACAGGCAGCTTACAGTGACCTTCTCCTTGTTCAGTCTGGTGAGTGGGACATCAGTGTGCCAGACAATAGAGTCCCCTATAACAAGTGTATTCGGTGTGTTGTTTGGCCTTAAGAGCTGTGACTGTGAGGCACACTGATTTTGTGAGATATGTGATTCGTGGGTATTGTTGAGGGGTGGCTGTTGCTTGGATATCTGCTTAGGAGGTCTTTGCTGTTTAGGCAGATTTTTATTTAGTTATACAAGTTATAAGTAGTTTGTATGATAACTAGATATACAAACTATAAATAGTATGTCTGATAACTAGATATACAAATTATAAGTAGTATATCTGACAACTAGATATACAAATTATAAGTAGTATATCTGATAACTAGTTATACAAGTTATAAGTAGTATGAAGTAGTATGTCTGATAATTAGTTATACAAATTAGTAGTATGTCTGATAACTAGATATAGAAATTATAAGTAGTATGCCTGACAACTAGATATACAAATTATAAGTAGTACTGATAACTAGTTATACAAGTTATAAGTAGTATGTCTGATAACTAGATATACAAATTATAAGTAGTATGTCTGATAACTAGTTATACAAATTAGTAGTATGTCTGATAACTAGGTATACAAATTATAAGTAGTATGTCTGATAACTAGATATACAAATTATAAGTAGTATGTCTGATAACTAGTTATACAAATTAGTAGTATGTCTGATAACTAGATATACAAATTATAAGTAGTATGTCTGATAACTAGATATACAAATTATAAGTAGTATGTCTGATAACTAGTTATACAAATTAGTAGTATGTATGATAACTAGATATACAAATTATAAGTAGTATGTCTGATAACTAGATATACAAATTATAAGTAGTATGTCTGACAACTAGATATACAAATTATATGTAGTATATCTGATAACTAGTTATACAAGTTATAAGCAGTATGTCTGATAACTAGATATACAAATTATAAGTAGTATGTCTGACAACTAGATATACAAATTATAAGTAGTATGTCTGATAACTAGTTATACAAGTTATAAGCAGTATGTCTGATAACTAGATATAGAAATTATAAGTAGTATATCTGATAACTAGTTATACAAGTTATAAGCAGTATGTCTGATAACTAGATATACAAATTATAAGTAGTACTGATAACTAGTTATACAAGTTATAAGCAGTATGTCTGATAACTAGATATACAAATTATAAGTAGTATATCTGATAACTAGTTATACAAGTTATAAGCAGTATGTCTGATAACTAGTTATACAAGTTATAAGCAGTATGTCTGATAACTAGATATACAAATTATAAGTAGTATATCTGATAACTAGTTATACAAGTTATAAGCAGTATGTCTGATAACTAGATATACAAATTATAAGTAGTATGTCTGATAACTAGTTATACAAATTATAAGTAGCATGTCTGATAACTAGTTATACAAATTATAAGCAGTATGTCTGATAATTATGTTTCTGATAGCTTTGAACTTCCCTGAGTATTACAGCATTTAAACAAAACAAAGAAATAAAGGATAGAAGCACTCAGTTAAATTCTCTTCACTTTATTTTCAACAAAGATAATTTAACTGAGCGCTTCTGCTATCCTTTTCTTCTTTGTTTGGTTTTGTGGTTCGTATTGGATGCAGTTTGCCACAGTAAAGGTATTTTTTGATGCTATTACAGCATTTAAAGCAGCTTTTGTTTCAGAGTACTTTTTAAAAGCCAGAACAGCAAAATAAAGTGCTTATCAGTGCTGTCTGCTGTGTTGTCTGATGTTGACAGTGCTACACTGGGAGATGACCTCAGGCCATTTTCAGTGCTTGGCGACCTGCAGTCAGAGGGACTAACCAGTTTGTATCTGTCAGCTGAGACATCTCCTGTTGGCTAAAACAAATAATGAGCACTGATATGAAAAGAAGTCTACAAATGGAATGTTAATTCCTCCTGGCAAAAGGGTCATGCCTGTTGCAAGCAAAATCCTAAGCACATAACTTATTATCTGGAGTCTGTAGCCGGCCAAAATCTTATCAACACACAAGGGCAGTCCTAAGTGGCCTCAGTTTTTAAAACAGTCATGCAATAACAAATAGGATAAGCATATTTCATGCCTTTTCGTGTATGATTATCAGATGATTTCTTTTTTCATTGTATTACTGTACTAAAATATTCTTTTTCATTATAAATTTATGTTTACATCTTGAATAATTGCATTCAACATTTTTTTCAGACATGCTACTAAGCACCAAAACATAGAAAGAATTGAGACACCAATATACTAGAAAGAGAAACAACCAACCAAAAAAACATAAATGCTCATCACTGTGATATACTGCTTCCTTAGTTATTCAACACCATTCCCTTGTGTGTGGACATACGGCCTAATTTAGTAGTGCTTTGGCTTGGAGTACTTTTCTTAGTGCTGTATGAGAAATACTCACCCTGCAGTCACTCATCAGGCAGCTAAAACATTTCACAAATAAGCTAACTGCATATATATTGCTGGAGTTATCTAAAACAGCTCTTAAAAGCTCATAAGGCCTGGTAATGCAAGTTTCTAGTGAGCAGAGTGTGCAGTGGTGCCTCTTAAAAGTAAAACACTCATACCTCTCAATCTCTTAGAGCAAGAAATCTGGACAAAGCCATAAGTAAAAGTAGGACAAGGGCCCAAAATTAGAGACACTGTTTAATTATTGCTCTTACAAACTTAGAAAGTTGATAGAATAACAGGTTTTGCATTAGCATGAATTTTCTGAAGGATATGAAGTCTGAAACTCAAATGTCTGTCATTATTTTCTAACTTCAATCTTTAATGATTTGCCACTAACTTGCCAGAAAACCACAATTTTATAAAAAATGGACCAAAAATATGTGGCCAAAATCTGGACATTTTGCAAAAAATCTGTACAGTTGAGAATTAACATTTTTGTGCATCCTTTGTTGTGTTATAATACAAGTATTGTACAGGTAACTATCCTAATGATAGAATTATTTTATTACTACAGCCTCAGTCCACGAGAAAATTGACTGAAAAGTATCTTATGAAATTAAAAGCACCATGATTTTCTTCTCTTTTTTTTTTTTAGTCCTTAGACTTCTCTTTTTACATAGTACTCCCAGTAGCATTCTGTGAAGTATAATACAACACACACTACAAGTGCCTTATATCTATCTAGCAATTCAAACATATTTTTGTGCTGCATAACTCCATGTCAGCTATACACACTATCCTACTGTGTTAAAGTCAGGTGCTATATCTCCTATATTTCATTTTTTCTTGATACTTTTAAGAAGTAACTCACAAATACCATTTTCAGGAGCTGACAGAGGTTCGTCTTAATTATAACTGAATTTTGTTGGTACCTGGACAGAACATGTATGCTGACCTGTCTTTATCAAGGCTTCTGTAAAAATAAAGTTTTCTTAGAAAGAAATAATACTGTTTCAGAAAAATTGACTTATGAATGCAGTATACTTGCATGTTCAAGTTTTGTACAGGAACAACTGGAAAGGAACCATGGTGTGGGTGTATGATGGGCAACATGACTAAAAATAGACAACCCACAGAAACATTCTAGAAGATATTTTATTTTATTTTATTTAAAATGTTTGACTGTGTTAGTAAGCTGGTCCACAGACTCTTTTCAGCTGTGACCTTGGCAAACATGGCAGTAGTAAGACAGAAAAATAATTAATCAAAAACTCACATGTAAGAAGAATTCATGTTGCATACTGAGGTTTATAACAGGAATTCAGATGTATCATTTAAATAATCATGTCAGTTGTCTTGAGCAGAAGAACAATTTAAATATGAATTCACTCCATCTTTGAGCAGCAATTTATTGCAGTGTAATAAAGTAAACTATCTTAGGTTTTCAAGTTTGGGAGTAGATTCTAGCAGGTTAGTATAGGAAAGTAATTTAACACTTAAAAAGATAGACATATATACCTGAGGTAGTGAATGAAATCATTAGAACCATAGAGAAGTTATCTGATATATTTCCCCTAATCCCTTAGACAAAGAGAAAACTAAAATATCTCTAAGATGAGGAGCATACTAAACAAGACAAATGGCTTGTTACAATTAAAATACTGTTACCACAAATGCGGTATCAGCACTTTCTGATTCAGTTTCAGTTTCTGAATGTCAGTACCACATTACCTCACCATCAGCAATTGTAGATCTCACCCCTAACACCTTGTGCCCAGGGAGGCTACCCCATTTACCTCACCCTAGTCACCCCTCTAAATATATTAACCATACCTATACAAACTGCACTAACATTCTGTGTTTATATACAAAACTAAGTTAAGAATATTAGACTTAAGTTGAGCTTGGCTAAATTATATTCCCACATAATTATATATTTGTATCCACCAACATTCATTCACCACCTACTGAAGTATATTAGGTACAGTAAACTTAAGTTGAAAATACATAAATATATAAGCAGGTAACCACAATGTTGGTTTTAAAAAATAATGCCAAGAATATAAATGCATATACCTGAAAAATGGAATATAAAGCTAAAACTTTCCTCCTTCTGGCACCTCTGCAGAGACCCTTATGCTGAGTGTAGTCTACATGGATGATTATGAAACCAACTTAATGGCTAGCCTGTGTATTTTCTATTATCAAGCATTCTTTAAAGTTTTTATTCAAGCTGTGAAGGCTGGAAGCCCAGAAACCTGGAATTTTGTGAATAATTCTGTTATTTTTGAATAGTAATATGGTTTGTATGCTTGTCTTACAAATGTAAGAAAACTGTATGTTATGTACTGAGCTTCAAGAATGTAACCACAGTGTACCCTACTAGAAAAGAACAGACATATATATGAACTATATGGCTATGCAAATGTATGTTTTGATAGTAAGAAGTTGGAACATACAGAGTTAACTTGTAAAACTCTAAGAAAATAAGTTGAAATTGTTTACAACTGTGGTATCTCTCAGTTTCATCTAGGCGACAGGATGTCTACAGCTAGGCGATTCGTTCTATTGAATGGAAACAGAAATAATTACATGTTTCAAAGGTAAAAGTATTTAACTGTTTTATGACTTTCAGCTCCAGGCAAAACTTCTAAGAGATAAGTATTTTTGGCACAGAGGTGTCAAATAGTGATGTCATACAGCTAACCCATCAGTAATGTGTATTATTAATTTAAGAACTATCTCTCAGAGAAAGTCTGTGCATTTGGATCTTGTCTTCGATCTGAACACATCCATCTTCAGCACTCCTCATCTGTATTTGCCTTGCTCTGTAAGTAAGACTTAGATCATAATATCGCTCTGAACTCTGTTGTTACTGTGTTGAGTTACTGAGAATTGTCTTGTACTTTTATTATTTATTATTAAATATATTTAAACATTTTAATTGTGGCTGGTTTGTTTAGAGATATTTAAGCTCTTAGGGAACTTGCATATGTATTTGGTGACTCTGTACAGGCCACTCTTAAATAGCATTAAAAGTTTGGTCACACTTACCATTTGAATAATAATAACACTGCACAGTTGAATCAGTCACCATTTGGGAAGGGCCTTGTAGTAGCTGATAAAGAACTGGTTGCTGGCAGTGATTGCTACCTTATAGTCTGTGCAGAAGAGGGCATAGCTAGTGAACCTGTGCCAGCCTTCCCAGGATTATGTGTATGTTTGTATATAAATCAAATCTCAAAGTGTGTGTGTGCGTATCAGCTACTTGGGCAGGGACACAAAGCATTGGTTGGACAGAGAGGATGCTGAAGGTTTTGGATTGACCACTCAGCTGAGATCAGAACCCTGTAGCTGTGCCAGTGGGAAGTCTTACTGGTGATCTGAAGAGAGAGGGAGAAACCAGCCCCAGACTGATTGTGATCTCTGTGTGCTCTTAAGTGAAATTGTACTTTACTGTGTGTGTACTTGTCAGCCTCCCAATGTGCATATACCTCACTGGTGTTAGTGGTGAGGATTGAGGCTCCTTGATTACTGGGCCAGGGGAGGGGCATCACATATTAATTGGTGGCAGCGGTGGGACAGCCACATCACATATTAATTGGTTGATAGTGGTGAGATAACCACATCACATATTAATTGGCTTGTAATGGTGTGGATATTGAATTTATGTAGCTTGTATACAGTGATCACTGAAAGTGCTTATACTCTTAACCAGCCATGCAGTGAACACTGAGAGTGCATATCACAATTATTTTTTTTGTTAGCTTAGTTTGTCAGGGAAAGCAGGCAAGCAAGTCAGCAGAGGAGTATGACAAGCTGACAAGGAGCCTGTTGGCTGAGATGTGCCAGGCTAAAGGACTGATGCATGCTAACTAGACTAAAGCAGACATGACTGCAGCTTTAGTCACAGCTACATCACAGAACAGCAACCAGGAGGACAATCAGACTGGCTGTGGAGATGTACAACATTCAGAAAATAGACAGCTCAACTTTCCACAGAGGACTTAAAAATCCATCTGGAGTTATAGAGACTTGAGTTGGATGCCAAGCATTTGGATACAGAAGTGGCAGAGAGACGGAGATGTCTAGAGACTGAGGAAAATGAGAAACTGATATGCCTAGAAGCTGAGGAGAAAGAGAGGCAGACGCAACATGAAAAGGAGATGCTGACTCTTCACCAGAGTCATGGAGGTAATGTGGAAGGAAGTAACCAAATCCCAGAAGGAACAAAGGTAAGTAAATTTCTTCCACAATTTACAGAGGGGGATAATTTTGATAGTTTCATTCATATGTTTGAGAGGGTATATAAACAGTATGATGTTGACCAAGGGCTCTGGGTAGGGTTTCTGACCCCCTTACTCCATGGTAAAGCTGTAACTGTTCTTTCCAAATTAGAATGTTGTAAAAAACTGTTTCCTAGAATGTTTTAAGTTAACACCTGAAGCTTATAGAAAAAAAGTTTCATGAGCATAGACACAAGGCAGATAGAAGTGTGTGAATATGTTGCTGAACTCAGCATTTATTTTCATAGGTGGGTGAGTGGATGTCAGGTCACCACTTTTGAAGGGCTGACAGACCTTTTTGTGAGGGAACAAGCCCTTACCACTTTGCCTGAGGACATGAGAATCTGGTTAGCTGATAGACAATGCCTTACTGTAGATGAGTTGGGGAAGAGGGGAGACCTATACCTAGCAAGCAGGGCATCACTGCACAGGAAAGGGACACCCAGTGCTGCTCATGGGTCTAAGGGAACCCATGGTGGGCAGCCCAGACTGCCTCAGCAGAGTCTGTCAGTAGCAGGGGAAGCCACTAGTTCAGGTACACATCCAAGACCTAGGATTAAATGTTTTAAATGCAACCAGTGGGGCCATGTAACATATAGATGTCCATGGAGGCAAGGTAGAGGACTTAAGGTGGGAGAGCCAGTAAGTGGGAATGACAAAATGCCAACAGTAGGATGTCTTGAGACAACAAGGGTACCAAACTACCAACCTGCAGATGTCCTGATAGGGAATGATTTTGGTAATGCAGTACCATATGTTAATGCAGTTACATGCAGTCAGGCTTGGAGACAAGCATGTGGGTCTGGTAGCCTGGGGGAGACCCAGACAGACCACACACTGGCAGCCAGGACTGTTGAGGTGGTTACTTCAGGGAGGAAGCTACCCTGTAGCAGTGAGACTGAATGTGAGCCACAGCTGCTTGTGGGTACTGATGTTCCATTGGACAGAGTGACTGCAAGGGCATAGGTGAGTAGTAGTACCCAGGCTGACAGTGAGGCACCGCTTGTCAGAGGATATCAGACTTCCTGTGGAAGGGGAGCTGGGAATGGTTACAAAGAGAGAGTTGAGACAGACTCAGCTCTCAGACCCTACATTACAAGGCTTGAGGGAGGTAGCTAGTGAGGAACCTGATTCTCAAGGGAAGGGAGAATCTGTATACCGAGACAAAGGGTTACTGTGTAGAGAGTGGACCCCTAAGGGAGGGCCAGAGAATGAGAGAATACAGCAGTTGGTAGGGCCCAGAGCCTACCATCTGGCACATCTAGCCATAGCCCATGATATTCCCTTTGCAGGTAATATGGGCATAAAACATACAAAGAGACATATTGTGCAGAACGTCTATTGGCCTGGGATTTCCAGAGATGTAACAGGGTACTGCAGGACCTGTGAGCAGTGCCAAAAGGTAGGCAAGGCAGGAGACAAGGTGAAAGCTCCTTTGATGCCTTTGCCTGTGATTGAGGAGCCATTTCAGAGGGTAGCTAAGGATATTGCAGGGCCTCTGATTACCCCAAATTCCACAGGGAGAAAGTATATCCTAGTGGTAGTAGATTGTGCTACCAGATTCCATGAGACATTGGCTATGTCCTCCACTGAGACAGGAAAGGTGGCAAATGCTTTGTTAGATATTTTCAGCAGGGTAGGTTTCCCAAAAGAAATACTGACTGACAGAGGTGCCAGTTTTATGTCAGACCTGCTGGCTTGTCTGTGGAAGTACTGTGGAGTGAATCACCTAAGGACCTCCCCTACCATCTCCAGACTAATGGTCTTGTTGAGAGGTTAAACTCTACACACAAGACCATGCTATGGGCATTTGCAGACCAGTTTAAGATGGACTGGGGCAAATATTTTCCCCACCTGTTGTTTGCTTACAGAGAGGTTCCCCAGAAATCCACAGTTTTTTTTCACCCTTTAATTTGTTGTATGGGCATAGGGTGAGGGGACCTCTAGATTTAATTTGAGATGAATGGGAAGGTGAGTGTGAATCCCACAAGGAGTCTGTTGTGGCATATGTCCTAAACCTCAGGACAAGGCTCAGGGAATTCATGGGCTTGGCTCAGGAGAACCTGGTAGAAGCTCAACATCTCAAAAAGGTCTGGTATGACAGGAATGCTCGAACTAGATAATATGCTGTAGGGCAGCAGGTAATGGATCTCATTCCTGTCAGACACAACAAGCTGCAGGTAGCTTAGGAGAGACCCTGCAAGGTGGTAAGGAAGGTCAGTGATGTTAACTACATGGTAGAACTGCTAGGCAGGAGCACAAATTGTACCATGTTAACATGATGAAACTTTACTATGATAGGGAGGCCCTTGTGCTGAGTATTTGCAGTGGATTGCAGGAGGAGTCTGAGGGGGATCTGGTAACTGATCTCTTCAGTGAGGCTCAGACTGAAACCTCAGTGTAAGGGGTAGCAATGTCCTAGCAGCTGTCTCTTATCCAGGGTTGAGAAATCCGAGCAGTGTTACAGGAGTTTCAGGACATGTTCACTGGGAAACCAGAATGCACCCACCTGGTGCAGCACCATGTGGATACAGGACCTCAAAGGCCTATTAAGCAGGCCTCTTATAGGGTACCTGAGGGAGTCAAACAGACTCTGAGGGAGGAGATACAGGAAATGTTGGAAGTAGGGGTTATTTAGGAGTCCAGCAGTCCCTGGGCCTCCCCAGTGGTGCTAGTAACAAAGAAGGATGGCAGCACCAGGTTCTGTGTGGACTACAGGGAATTAAATAGTCACACAGAGTCAGATGCTTACTCCATGCCTAGGACAGATGAAGCCCTAGAGCAGCTGGGTGGGGGCTAAGTACCTTACCACCATTGATCTTAATACAAAACACAATGAAGCTAAAGACTTGAAAAAACACTGAAATAATAAGAACCCAGTGGAAGACTGCAAAATTCTTTTATTTCTGCTTCTGGTACTTTGGCTCAGTGCCTTCAAGGAATGCTATAACATATTTGCAGCAGTCCTTTTATACAGGAATGAATGAAAACACTTAACACATAATCAACCAGTTAACATCAATGAGACCCAAATGAAACCCCAATACATATTCCCCCAGCAACAATGATTTACAATGGACACGTTGATTTTTTTGGAATATTAATGGGGTGGGGGTCATCGTATAATTTCTATGTTTACATGCTGTTTTTCTTCACTGTTGTGCAGGTGGATGCTTCACACCATGGGGTGGGGGCTGTACCTAGCCAGATTTATTCAGAGGGAAAAGAGCATCCAGTGATTTATCTCAGTTGTAGGCTTCAACCCAGAGAAATATGCTATGTAGCTGTAGAAAAGGAATGTCTAGCCATAGTGTCAGCACTGCAGAAACTTCAGCTTTATCTGTATGGAAGGAAATTCACTGTAGTTACAGATCACAATCCCTTAACATGGCTACATCGAGCCAGCAAGTAAAATGCCAAGTTACTAAGGTGGAGCCTTGGATTGCAAGCATATGCTATGACAGTGCATCACAGTGGGGTTAGCAATGCCAACGCAAATGGGCTCTCAAGACAGGGAATGGAGTAAGGTATTCCTAGATAGGCTTAACTCTCTCAAGCAACATTTCTCAAGAGTCACTTGAAAAACTAGCTTGAGTTCTCATGAGGGAGGGGGTTTTGAAGGCTACCAGCCCAGCTAGCTGGAATTTTGTATTCTGTTATTTATAAATACTAATATGGTTTGTATGCTTGTCTTACAAATGTAAGAAAACTGTACGTTATGTACTGAGCTTCAAGAATGTAACCAAAATGTACCCTACTAGAAAAGAACAGAAATGTATATGAACTACATGCCTATGCAAATGTATGTTTTGACAGTAAGAAGCTGGAACATACAGAGTTAACTTGCAAAACTAAGAAAAGAAGTTGAAATTGTTTACGACTGTGGTATCTCTCAGTTTCAGCTAGGAGACAGGATGTCTACAGCTAGGGGATTCTTTCTATTGTCTGGAAACAGAAATAATTACAGGTTTCAAAGGTAAAAGTATTTAACTGTTTTACGACTTTCAGTTCCAGGCAAAACTTCTAAGAGGTAAGTATTTCTGACACAGAGGTGTCAAATAGTGATGTCATCCAGCTAACCCATCAGTAATGTATATTATTACTTTAAGAACTGTCTCTCAGAGAAAGTCTGTGCATTTTGTATCTTGTCTTTGATCTGAACACATCCATCTTCAGCACTTCTCATCTGTACTTGCCTTGCTCTGTAAGTAAGACTTAGATCATAATATCTCTCTTAGAGATAGATAGATAGATAGATAGATAGGAAAATAGTAAGATCAGTGTAGATGTTTTCTATGTTTATGTGAGACTATCCTGCAATGTTGTTTTAAAATATTTCCTGTGATTTTGACCTCTGTTGTCACTGTGTTAAGTTATTGAGAATTCTCTTGTTCTTTTATTATTTATTATTAAATATATTTAAACATTTTAATTGTGGCTGGTTTGTTTAGCGATATCTAAGCTCTGAGAGTACTTGCATATGTATTTGGTGAGTCTGTACAGGCCACTCTTAAATATCTTAAAAAGTTTGGTCACACATACCATTTGGATAATAGTAACATTACACAGTAGAATTGGTCACTCTTTGGGCAGGGGCCTTATAGTAGGTCATAAAGAGCTGGTTGGCGGCAGTGATTACTACCTTATAGTCTGGGCAGAAGGGGGCATAACTAGTGAACCTGTGCCAGCCTTCCCCAGGAGTTTTGTGTGTTTGTATATAAATCAAATCTCAAAGTGTGTGTGTGTGTGTCAGCTACTTGGGCAGGGACACGAAGCACTGGTTGGACAGAGAGGGTGCTGGAGGTTTTGGCTTGACCACTTGGCTGAGATCTGAACCCTATAGCTGTGCCAGTGGGGAGTCTTATTAGGGATCTGGAGAGAGAGGGAGAAATGAGCCCCAGACTGACTGTGATCTCTTTGTGCTCTTAAGGGAAATTGTACTTTACTGTGTATGTACTTGTCACCCTCCCAATGTGCACATCTTTCACTGGTGTTAGTGGTGAGGATTGAGGCTCCTTGATTACTGGACCAGGGCAGGGACGTCACACTAGCTATCAGTATTACCAAGTATAGTATTCCGAGTGAAGGGCAAGCTTAAAAAAGGCTTTTAAAGTGTCACAGCTTTAAAGGAGACCTTACCACTTGCAAGGAATCAGAGCATTTAACATTGTAGGACTATTTCCCAAGAGTAATTTAAGGTAAAGTGTTGAACAGTAACTTGTATTGATGAATTTCTATGGTAGGGTATTCAAGAATAATGAGGTTCTGGCAGATAATGGTAACCATCTGTCCTTACTGCTAGCAATGCAGGGATTTTCTCTGTTTTTACCAATAAATATGAAACAAAGGTTTTTGTTTTATGTAGATTATTAATTTTGTAGCTAAAAGTGTGCAAGTTACAGGAAGTCCATAATGGAATACCTGTCCTCAGGGGATTAACCAACTGGGAACAGAGTATGAGAGTATCAGGTGAGTTATAACTCTGCTAAATAGTTTTGAAGCAATTTCTTGTGAAAAAGTTTGGAGAGAATGGTTTAAATAAAGGCTTACGGTAGTTGAGGAAATTTTGGGTGTAAGAGTAATTGGTAGTCTATGAGGAGAGAAAGTAGTAGAAAGAAATAGAGTAGTCAAGCTAGTGAATAACATGTATATACTGGTGATGGGATGGGATGGGGTGGGATGGGGAGGCAATGAAGTTATAATCTTGTCATGAGATGGAGAGCTAATGAAGTTATAAAGTTAGGCTCAAAGATCCGTAAGAGTTAAAGTGATGTTACAGAAAGGCAAGACTGTTAAGAGCAGTCAGTGTCTTGGTTAAGAAGTGAGATATAAACAGCTGAAAATCCAAGAAAGTAGTGAGTGACTTGGTTGACTGAGATAAACAGAGTTCAGAATCAAAGACAAGAATTTGAATTACTGAGTATGAATAAGAATAAGTGGTACATTAACCACCTAACCTATCTCCTTTTTGAGTCTTTTTTCCTCAAGATTCACTGAAGATTGACCTGCTTTAGAAACTAATGTATGTATTGTTCATTACACTCTGCTTGGTTGTACATTCTACTGTGCTTGTTCACTGGAATGTACATACACAGTTTTTCCAAGGTAATCAGTCTGAACTGTTTTGTTATTGCTTACATTTCTGTATTTTTGCGAAATATTTTATATTTCACTGGGGCTGAGCCTGAACCTGGTCGGTTTTGGTCAGTGTACTACCGCTGGTAAACAAATTTAAATAAATAAGTTAGAAAGAGGGAGGTGTGATGTGACATTAGAAGAAAAATAAATAACATGAAGCAAGGCTATTTAAAACAAGCTGTTAGGTAGGTTGGTAAAGGAATAGGTGAGTTTTTAGATCAGAAAGAAAGGAACTACAGTAGTGCAAAGGGAAGGAAGGGTGGATATTTACTGGACAGTTACAGAATGACTGAATAGGAAAGACAGTGTCAGAAATACTGTGGTGGATTCTGTATTAACAGAGTAGACACTGAGTGAGATAATGACTGAGCAAGGGAGAAAATATAACTAGTAATTGTGATGGATGGTATGGGTGGGTGAATGTGGAAAAACTGTCCTGATATGTAACTGTGTCTTTTATTTAGTATGAGATATCATTAAAGAATGGGAGGAGAACAGTGGGATTAAATGTGTGAATGTGAGAAGTGGCTGGGGAATTGGGGGTGGTTGTGGAGCAAAGCAGGCCATGCCTCAACTTTAGTGGGAAACAATCAGTCTGGGCCTTCTCAAACCCAATGCTTCTGTACACCCACCGCAACAAAAGAAAATAAAAGGCTTGAGGCAGAATTTTGCTGTGCCTGTTAAAGGACAGGAAATGAAAAGTAAATATACACCACTATAATATAGTGTTAAGGCAAACTCTGCAGAGTGGGAGTGGCTTCTCAAGGATACTTAAACTTAAGGCAGCCTGCATAGAGGGAGATTGCATCAGTAAAAACACAGGTGAGCAATATATGTCCTCTGTATGAGATATATATTGAGATGCACAATGTAGAAGGCTTTCCTGATCACTACGGACACATGGTGATTGAAGTTTAGATTGCTATCAATCTGTGTTCCCAAGTCTCACACCACTGGGTGTACTACATGAACTACAAAATGAACTGGCACCTCACCTAAGTGTCATGTTTAATCATAGCCTCACCTCAGGCTTTGTGCCCACTGAGTGGCACACAGCTACAGTTATCCCGCTCCACAAGGGAGGATCCGCCTTGGATCCCAGGAACTACCGTCCCATCAGTCTGACAAGCCTGATCTGCAAGGGCATGGAACGCATTATCATGGAACTTATAAACAAAGACATTGGCAACCTTCAAACACTGGACCCCTCCCAGTTTTGGTTTGTGAAGGGCCGATCTTGTCTCCTGAATCTGATTGACTTCTATGACTCAATCTCCAGAGCTGTGAACGAGGGTAAGGTGGTCCACACAGCCTATCTGGACCTCGCCAAGGCCTTCGACACCATCCCTCACTCTGGAATCATAGATAAACTTACTAAGCTGGGCATAAATCCCTACGTCACTTGATGGGTTGCCAGCTGGCTTACTGACAGAACCCAGACTGTAAAAGTAGCCGATTCCAAATCCAGCTCCAGACAAGTGACAAGTGGAGTACCTCAGGCTTCAGTCCTGGGACCACTCTTGTTTGGCATCTACTTCTCTGAAGTACAGGCCAACACTAAGGGACTCTGGCTAACAAAGTTTGCAGATGACTGCAAATTGGGAGCCATTATTGAATCCCCAAATTATGTGGATATTCTACAAAAAGGCCTTACAAAAACAGATGCCTGGTGCCAGAGCCATGCGTTCAAGCTTAATGCCAAGAAATGTAGTTATCCTCTTTGGAAAAAAACATGTACCCATGAATTACCACATAGGTGGCAGGATGCTAAACATCGAAAGTGTGATGAGAGACTTAGGGACACAGGTGGACAGTGGTCTCACTTTCGATAACCACATCGCCACAACATTCAGGAAATCCTTCTATGTGGCACACCTTATCACTAAGGGCTTTTCATCCAAAAAAAAGGAGATCATCGTCCCACTGTACTCATCCCTCATTAGACCCATTATAGAGTCCCATTATAGAGTATAATGCCCCATTTGGTATGTACCTCACAAGACATCTGTAACAGCTGGAAAGGCCACAGAAATACCTCACTAAAAGAATCACAGGCCTAAAGCAGATGCCATATGCTGACCGTCTAAAAAAACTCCAGCTATACTCTGTGGCATATCGTCTATTCAGAGGCGATCTCTGCTTAACATACAAGGCCATGTCAAACCCTGAGCTGTTGGACATGCTCCACTTAAAGAAATCCCAATCCCTCAGAGCCACACACTCCAGGGATCTAAACCCTGTCATCACAATGAACAAAACATGCTGGAGGGTTAGGTTCCTGACCCAGAGACTCCCCATACTCTAGAGTAGACTGCCCATACATGTTAAGCATAGTGCCTCATTGGCCCTCTTCAAAAGGAACCTTGATGATTGGATGGAAGATAGGAAATTTGCCCCGGGGATCATGTCAGTCACCCTGCTAGACAGGAGCCCAGAGAAGTAAATATTGTGGGAAGAGATATCCATGGAACTGGGAATTGTTATGGCTAGGCTTGCATAGGCCCTAGGGCCAATAGCTAGTACCAACCTATGAACCTATTAACCTATGAACCTAGCGAGGTCCTACGTTTATCACAGTTAGCAGGGGCTCTTTCTTTGCCAAAGGAGATAATGAGCTATTTTTTGCTTTTAGTTTTATTCTGTGACTTTGGTAATAATCATTTGTCTGTGTCTGTCCCTTCTGTAATGTTAACATTGTTGGGGGACTCACTCTATGATTGCTCCCAATTTACAGTCATCTGCAGACTTGGTAAGCCACAGATCATCGAGTTTCATATGGAATTCAGAGAAATAGATTCCAGGCAGTAGAGGGCCTAACACAGATCCTTGTGGTATCCCACTGGTAACTGGTCTACTAGTGGAGTTGGATTCCCCAACTTTGACAGTGTATGTTCTGTTGGTGAGCCAGTTGGCTACCCATCTAGTGACGTATGGATTAATCTCCATCTGGGAGAGTTTCTCAATGATTCCTGAGTGTAGAATTGTGTCAAAAGCCTTAGCTAAATCAAGATAGGTGGTATGTACCACTTTCCCCTCATCCAAGGCTTTGGTGACATTTTCAAAGAAATGCACCAAATTTAATAGGCAAGATCTACCCTTGATGAAACTAAATTGGGTTGGGTCAAGAGTGTGAAGGTTGCATACGTCCTTGTTGAGAAGGTCCATGATAATTCTTTCCATGGCCTTGCAGATAAGGCTGGCTTGGATTATGGGTCGATAGTTCCCAGGGTTGGTTGATGGACCCCTTTGTGCAAGGCGATTACTGTTTCTGTTCTCTACTCTGCTGGAACAAAGCCAGTGCTCAGGCTATGGTTAAAGAGAGTGCTAATTGGATCAACTATGTATTGTTCTAGATTGTTTAGCAAGTAGCCAGATATGTCATCTGGTCCCATACAGGTAATGTTGTTGGCCTTGGAGAGCGCCTGTATGACCTGTTCTTTGGAGATACTCTGTAGAGGACTGGTGTCAGGAATGCTTTGGGGTATGGCTGGTGGGGACAGGGGGTGAAATTTTTGCCAAATCTGTCAGCCAGCATGTTGGCAACTTCCTCTGGTTCAGTGGAGTGGCATCATCCACTATAAGTTCTGCACACAGCTAGGCATTTCCTTTTAGGTTTTGGATGTAGCTAAAGAATGCCTTATGATTGTCTTTAGCTATGGATGGTAATTTAGTCTTATAACTAGTCTTAGAGGCCTTTACAAGATATCTGATTTGCTTGTTCATGTTATGTAGGATATTCTTCCTTTGTCGAGTAAGTTTCATCTTGTTCTTAGATATCAGTTTATTTTGTTATATAACGTATTTATACTTACAGTCCACCAAGGTGGCTTGTTTTTTCTGGAGGACCTGGTTTTGGTCCTGACAGGTACAGCTGGGTCAATATAATTGTTAATCGGCTATATATGGCATTTGTGTACTACTCTGCATAGCCATTATTGTTGGCTGTGTTAGTAGTGGCTTTGAGTCTTTTTATACCATTGCTTGGTAAGCTATAGTTTGCTTTGGAAAACATTTTCAGTTTCAGGGGTTTGAAACTTTTTACACTATCAAGTAGTTGGCTATGGTTTGCTTTGGAGAAATGTTTCAGTTTTTTTGCTCCTGTGGGTGGGGGGAATCAGGTCTGATCTTTACTTCAAATGAGACATATTTATGGTATGACCTTACCAGGGAAGGCAATACACAGAGGGTAATGCAGTGGCCCCCATGTTGATTAGCACCAGGTCTACAACATTTGAACCCCTGTGGGGGTGCAGACCAACTGTTCTAGGGCAAGTTACCCAATCAACAGATGGATTGTTGAAATCTCTTATGACCAAGATGTTTGGTTATATACTGAGTGACTCCAGCAAGTCCAGGTAGGCGGTGTGCTTCTCATGGTTCATGGTAGGGGGTCTGTAGCTTGCGATGATGTGGTAGGGTATTTTACCTATAGTTATTTGGACCTGGAGTAGCTCAAGATAGTCATAATGTTTTACAGGTCTCAAGGTGTATTTAGATTTAATGAAGATGGTTACACCTCCAACTTTGGTGCTTTCATGCTTGTTTTGGGGTCTGAATGTGTGTAAAGCATTGTAGTCCTGTACAGCTGGGGTGCTCTCTGTGACCTTGAACCAAGTCTCAGTGATGGCACAGACAACAACATCTTCCAAGGTAAGGAGTGCTTCCAGGGAGTGCAGCTTACTGTTTAGGCTCCTAGCATTAAGCAACATGACCTTGAGTTTGTTGCTAGTGGGTTTCTTTACATTGGTCTGCTGACCATGTCTTCCCAGGCTGATAGATACTGGATCCCCTGGAATACCATCAGAAGCTAAGCCAATTATTGAAAAAGATCATTTTTTGTCTGTATTGTGGTATCATCCTAGGGCAGAATGCTGCTTAGGGCTAGGAACATACCTGCCTGGGACACAATCTGAGAGTTCAGTCTCACTTCATATAGTCCAGAGAGATACATCTCAAATCATTCACTCCATCATGTATTATGACAGAGTCATAATGGGAGCTGTTGCTGAGTGACTTGAGTACACGCATGATTTGATGGATCCTGGCACCTGACAGGCAGCTGACTATGGTCTTTTCCTTTTCCAAACTGGTGAGGGGGACATCTGTGTGTCTCGCTAGTGAATCACCTATGACCAAGACATTTGGTTTTGAGGTGTTTTGCCTTAGGGGCTTAATTGTTAAGACACTGGTATGTGTGTTGTTATGTGTAGTGGTGGATTCTGTTTGTGTAGCAGTATGTGTGGGTTGTTTGCACTTGGGAGGTCTCTGATCTTTTCGCACCTCCCCGTATGTGGCTTTATGTGTCTTGACCTTATCTTGTATGAAAGGAGAGGTGTGTGCTGACAACCTGTTTGATGTCTTGTTTATTGTTATGTGAGAGAACTGATTCTAGTGTCATGATATAGTTACGTCTATCATACATACTGTATTTGTTTGCTTTAGGAGCAAATGGTGGCCAGTATACATGAGACAATTGCTACATTGTCTTAGGAAGCCCATGTCAATCAGGCTGGTTGGAGAAATGTTGGGAATTTGACTGTCCATAGTAGTAGGCAATTCCTAAGTACTAATTTGTGAAAGGGCAAATTAGATCAGCTATTGCTCTGGGATTAACAAGGGGGCTTAATCAATAGAAGATCAAAAATGAAAAGTGGGGTGAGAGTGCTCAGTGCTCAGCTGAGTTGCCAGCAGAGCAGCAGGGACCTTGGCAGGGTTTCATTTACTGGTGTCAGCCTTCAGGAGACATGTGCTGTCATGGATCAATACCTACTTCACCTCCAGCAGCAGATTTTCATCCTGGTTAATGAGTTGTCCACCTTAGAGCAACTCAAAGTCCAGTACAATCCTAAGGAAGCTTGAATATGAGGATGACATGGAAGTATACCTGGGTGCTTTTGAAAGGTATACAGCTAGGAACAACTGGCCCCAAACAAAATGTGTTAGAATTCAATCAATCTCACCGACAGCCTGCATAGATCTGGAAAAATCTAATGCACATATCTACTAGAACTTGAAACAAGAGATTTTAGCAAGAGCTTGTGCTATACCTGAATCATGGTCCTGTAATTTCATAACTAGGCATTGTATATGGACAGACAGGTAAGATCATAAATGGCAGATTTACTACATATTTTGAAATGTGGATAGCACCTCATAAATAATGTATTTAAAATTTGGGGGAAAAACAAAAGTTTTCCAAAATCCAGCTGAGTAATAATAAAATTCTAAAAATCAAAACTCGGGTGATGTCAAACACAAGAAAATTAAATTTAAAGCATTTATTGCATATATTCATCTTAACGATAAAATAGATTTCATTAGAATAACAAATAAAACTCCTGAACATCCCTTTTAAATAATTGTCAGTTATAATCACACGATACAATACGTCAGTTTCATTTAATAGTATAGAAAGCTCCTCAGCTCCAGTGGAAACTATGTAGTTTTTGATCTGCAGGAAGAGACAAACATTGTAATGCTTTTAGTGACAGAAAGTATGGTAAAAGAATAGCAAACACAACATAGAATGTATTTAATAGATATGCTAATTTAAGTTCAAAGCAGGTGATAAGGTACTTGTATTATTACCTACATTTGAAATCAAGTTCCTTACAATGTGGCAAGGCCTTTTTGATCTGACAGAGAAATACGTGATTTTAATTATAAGTTGAGATGATTGAGTAAAAGGAAACCAGGACAGTTGTACTATATAACTGCTCAGAAACCACAGAGAGAGAAAAATCTACTGAAGTTTTTGTAGCATGCATGTTTGCAGGGGAAGGTAAGGTTCCTACAGCATCTGAAGTCAAGTAGGGTAGATATGACTAATGTTTCTTAAATAGGAAGTAAAAGATTTTGTATTCCAAAATAAGGACATTTGATCAGAGTTGCCATGACAGCGTTTTCTTTTGTGGTCTCCATGAAGCACTTACAACATTCCAGAGGCTGGTGGGAAAAATTCTTAGACTCATAGCAGATATGCAGCATTTACTTTGATGACATTGTAACATTCTCTGAAGATTCAGAAAGCCATCTGCCTAAAGTTCAAGAGGTTTAAATTGATTTGCGTCAAGCTGGATTGATAGCTAATCCAGCTAAGTGCAACCTATGTATGTTATAAGTGTGCTATAAGGGCTGTGTAAAAAGGCTGAAGGCTTGTGAAGCCAGAAGCTGAAAAAGTGGAATTAAAACTGGCCAAGGCCAACCACTAAAAGCTAAGTGAAAAACCTACTCTTATGGTGCAAAAGGATGAAGCACTGACTGTGTTCCAGATGATCCTTACTCAATTAGCGGCATTAGCATTGGAGGGAGTGGGCTGGGGAGAATGGAAAACAGCACCATATGTAGGTCACAAATCATTTGTGGAATAGGTGGTACTTGCTTGCCACTAAGTTCTCATATACAGGAAGCATCAGGTGCTGTACCAGTAGAACTTGAGCCCCTGCAGCATGAATGAAGTGTAGTGGCTGGGGATTAGCATATAACATCAACACAAGACTTAGTATGCATTCCTGCACTAGGTGTTGCGATGAGTGCCATTGTAGCACCATTCTTTGCCAATTTGGTTATGGGATGGTGGGAATGTCAAATATTAAGTTATTTTTTGTTTTTTAAACAGCGTGTATTTTTTCACAAGAGATGTATTGATAATATATTTCTTATAACTGATGCATCTCCTGAGGATATGAAGAAATTTATTACAGATTTAAATAGTAGCACAGATTTTTTTTTGATTTTTATCTTAGGCCATATGAGTTTTAGTGTTCCATATCTGGACATTTGGGTTATCTGGGATTCGGGCAGAAATGAGTTTTCTAGTCAGATTTTTAGAAAACCATGTATTTCTAATAAGTATTTATATTACACTAGCTATCCATAGCGGTCAAATGATGAGACTTTCTAGACTGACTACAGACGATCAAGTTTTTTAGATGGTGCTGGCAAATTTATTTTGTGACAGAGGTGATAAACTGAGTAATTTGCAGAGTACAGCTGAAGAGATTGCTTCCAAAAGAAATTAGTTTTTTCCTCCAATTTTAAGTGCAGGAATACATATTAAGACTTGTATTTATGTTAATACTAGATACAAGAATAGTTTTATTTTACAAATGACAGTGCACGATTCTTGCATTAAAAAGTTATTTTAGATAATTGGAAGATTTTTGTGGGTAACCCTGAGTTATATAGTATTGTAGGTTCTGTTCCTAATTTTGTTTATAAAAATCAAAGTCTATCAAATCATTTTCAGATAATGAGAGTACTAATGTACCACCAATACACACTGATAAAAGTAAAGACATGTTTAAATGTACCCCGGGATTCATGAAGCTCGGCGCAAGGCCGGCGTAAGGCCTGCGCCGGCGGTGCATGGAATAGCCGGCGCAGTAGCGCCATATACATATTAATGAGAGTGCACCGGAATCACAGACACGTGCGTAGTGTACGTGAGCGAGCCCAGGTAGGATGCGTCTGGAGGCGTGTCTAAGCCAGCATGAGGTGAGCAACCTAATGTGCTGACAGCCACGGTCCGCCCACAATAGTAATGGCAGCAGCCAGGTCCTGTGCAGAATGAAACGCACGTACAGTATGCAACATAGTCCCCGTCCCAAATTAACGGAGAAGCAAATAGAAGCCACGAAGGCATAAGTGTACCCGTCCAAGGAGCAAAGGATACGCATAAGACCGCGTTCGTCCCACAATGCACCGTCAGTGTTTACACTCAGAGAAGGTGTACAGCCGCATGTCAGCGCCGCGACCGACATAGGAGCAGCGACTAAGGTCACCACCTGTCCCACTTTGGTTGTGGCAGTCTCTCCATGGCCAGTTGTGTCCCGAAAAACGTATTAGAAATGGCTGATGTGCTACGATTGTAGGACACAATGATATAACGTATTTAATGTAATGGTAGCATGAATTGGTTATTTCTGTAACAGAAATACCTAAATGACAGAAGAAACAGAATAAGCAAGCAAATTGCCACAACAATAAGCATATTATTTAGGCAAACAAGTGAAGTTCTATGCTATATAGTGACTGTTTGTATGTGTCGGCCTGTAAAGTCAGATGTGAGTCCCGGAAATATCCCAGATCGGAAACTGGAAAAGGTGGAAACCCCAGTAGCGACATGGGCATGGTCACCAGGGTTACCTGCTGTCCCAATGTGCCATGGACAGTCCCTGATTGGACAGTCGTGTCCCTGCAACAATCGTAAAAATGGAAAATGACCTCCGATCCCTGCCACGCAAATTCCGCAATATACATGTAATAGTAGCATAAAACATATACATTACGATATGAAACACAGACATGGCATAAGAAAATAAATAAGGAACCCAAATGCTTACAGAATAAGCTTATAGTATGGCAAACAAGTGAAGATCTGTCAACGCACTAGCCGTGGGTATGTGTAGTCCTGCAAATCGAAGTTTCCACATAACATGCCCCACTATGGGCACTGGAAAAGGTGCCAACCATAATGGTCACAAGCAGTAGTGAGAGTACATAGCCGGGTAGCTGTGTTCACATAACAACAGTAAGGAAGCAAGATACCTCAAACACAGGCAAACATGTGCATAACAACATATCCCACACCCAGCAACGTCTCTGTTGCATACACTGGATGGCGTATGATGAAGTGTAATATCCAGAAGCAGAACCCATGCATTCGGATGTACTACACAATAGCCTCATTGTACATGTCAGTCCCACCCATGTATACCTCTGCACCCAAACCTGCTAGCATCCGTGTGCAGCTATACAACCACACACAATGTGCATACCTGAACTGTGGTAAGATGCTTGTGTTAGGCAATGCCACGGCAAATACGCATTACCCACATGTCACCAACCCACCGCAGGTACAGATATGTAAATGGCTGCATGTGAATGTGTCAGCAGAATGTGTACATCCCGCATGTAGTATGTACCCGTCCAAACCATCTAGGTTTGCATACGACACGGTGCACATAACTGTACACATGTGGACAAGTCGGGTCGTTGGACCACCGCATCGATGATTATCTATGCAGTGAAGTCGATCACATATAGCGGAACAGGTGCCTACCAAACAGGACGTCCTAACAGGGTGCTACAGGCAAAGAACGGGAACCTGGGACATCACATGTGGAGATTAGCGTAGCTGGACGGACAAATACACACGGTCAAGGTAAAGGACGGAACAACATGCATATGGGCGAATGGATGTTGTTCGTAAAATATATAGAAACACATATGAAGTTCCAGTTTACACTCGAAATACTATATAATGTATTGAATTGTACCGTATAATATGGCAGTAGAACTAAGCCTGCATGTAATTGGTGAAGCTAAGCTGTACTGTGATGGAATTCTGAACCTGGCAGTAAGCAGTACAGCAGGCTCATGTCTGTCATCATTAATTATTTGCTGGGTTACAGAACAATAAATGTATGTACATGCATAACAGCACTCCTTCCCAGAGGAGGATGGCCTTGTGAGCTCTATCGAAGATAGCAGTACAACTCCTTACCAGAGAGACAAAGCAACGTATTAAGAAATTAACTGTCCACTGTATCGTAACAGTCTAGGGTCCTTGAAACAGCTACAATCACAAAAGGATACTGTAATGTACAAGGTGCCTTGCAAGGCTGTGTTATTCCCATGGGAAAACATTTTAAAAGCACGACCCCAGCACCCACGTATGTATAGACTATTGCGACCATAGTGATGGAAATGCCCTGTGACCGACCATGTCAGTAAGGTGGGCAAAGCTGATTGTAAACACTATATAAAGAAACTGCTTACTGTAAAGAGTCAGACAAAACTCTCATACTTGGACTGTATATTATTTAGCCTGCCTGTGTACACTACTAAAACTTTTCGAACACGAGCCTCCTGTGTTATCGGCTGTCACTTAGAAAAGCCTACTGATAACTACAGTCTGGTTGTAACAACTTATTTCACATTGTGATCCTTGTAATCGAATTCCCTTGGTAAGTTACAGGTCAGAGTACATGGCTGGTTAGACATGTACGCTGGAGAATATGCATAAATGGTTCTTCTTGAATGAAAAGACCTCCGACTGAATTGTTGTGTGTAAAGAGGCTGTTTACTGTCTGATCTGTGGCTGAAAAGCGGGAAACTGGATCCCAAGAAGAAAACGTGCAGCCTTAAACAGGAGGCCCAGGTAAGGAGTGTCTGCCTTTTTGTCTATTGTAGATCAGGACCAGACTACATTGTGTTTCTGTTAACAGTAGTGATATCGGGTCGAAGACCTACCCACATACTGTTAAATCTGAACATAGGTCAGGGGAACACACAGCAGAGTAAATAGTGATTGTAGACACTACAGTGGATACAGGGAAGGAGACACCACGTGGTATGACAGAAAGGTACGTAGCAGTCGTGTAGAGGATATGGGAGATTATTGAAGCAACAGATCATGTGATCCGCGTTTGACGGGTGACGTGAAGAATATGCAATCGCAGAGAGCACATAATGTGAGTTACGCAGCAAAATGGGGTAATAAATATGACATTGATGGTATATTACGCAAAATATCGTTACTGAAACATTGTAATCCCTGAAAATTTGATGCATATGTTCCAAGGTAAACACCTGTTCCACCCTGAGAGGGATAGTCCCTCTCTGGCCAGCCGTGTCCTGTAAACAAACCGAACTAATGGCAAATGTCCTGATATCTCAGGACAAACATTTCCCAGATATCTATCAAAATGGTAGCATAAAACAGTAAATTTGTATGTGGAACAGCAAAATATAATAATAAACAGAATAAGCAACTGAAATGCTACAACAATTGGTCGCTCTCCTGGCAAAACGTCAATTCCTGTCTTATGTACTGGTCGTGGGTATGCATTTTCCAGGAAAATGACACGTTCCGAACACTAATGTCCCACATTGTGCATTTGATAAGGTGGCAGCCCTAAGATGTGTACGTGAGCGAGCCCAGGTAGGATGCGTCGGCGTGTCTAAGCCAGCATGAGGTGAGCAACCTAATGTGCTGACAGCCACGGTCCGCCCACAATAGTAATGGCAGCAGCCAGGTCCTGTGCAGAATGAAACGCACGTACAGTATGCAACATAGTCCCGTCCCAAATTAACGGAGAAGCAAATAGAAGCCACGGCATAAGTGTACCCGTCCAAGGAGCAAAGGATACGCATAAGACCGCTGTCCCCCACAATGCACCGTCAGTGTTTACACTCAGAGAAGGTGTACAGCCGCATGTCAGCGCGCGCGACATAGGAGCAGCGACTAAGGTCACCACCTGTCCCACTTTGGTTGTGGCAGTCTCTCCATGGCCAGTTGTGTCCCAAAAACGTATTAGAAATGGCTGATGTGCTATTGTAGGACACAATGATATCCCGTATTTAATGTAATGGTAGCATGAATTGGTTATTTCTGTAACAGAAATACCTAAATGACAGAAGAAACAGAATAAGCAAGCAAATTGCCACAACAATAAGCATATTATTTAGGCAAACAAGTGAAGTTCTATGCTATATAGTGACTGTTTGTATGTGTCGGCCTGTAAAGTCAGATGTGAGTCCCGGAAATATCCCAGATCGGAAACTGGAAAAGGTGGAAACCCCAGTAGCGACATGGGCATGGTCACCAGGGTTACCTGCTGTCCCAATGTGCCATGGACAGTCCCTGATTGGACAGTGTCCCTGCAACAATCGTAAAATGGAAAATGACCTCCGATCCTGCCACGCAAATTCCGCAATATACATGTAATAGTAGCATAAAACATATACATTACGATATGAAACACAGACATGGCATAAGAAAATAAATAAGGAACCCAAATGCTTACAGAATAAGCTTATAGTATGGCAAACAAGTGAAGTTCTGTCAACTGCACTAGTGGGGTATGTGTAGTCCTGCAAATCGAAGTTTCCACATAACATGCCCCACTATGGGCATTGGAAAAGGTGCCAACCATAATGGTCACAAGCAGTAGTGAGAGTACATAGCCGGGTAGCTGTGTTCACATAACAACAGTAAGGAAGCAAGATACCTCAAACACAGGCAAACATGTGCATAGCAACATATCCCACACCCAGCAACGTCTCTGTTGCATACACTGGATGTATGATGAAGTGTAATATCCAGAAGCAGAACCCATGCATTCGGATGTACTACACAATAGCCTCATTGTACATGTCCCACCCATGTATACCTCTGCACCCAAACCTGCTAGCATCCGTGTGCAGCTATACAACCACACACAATGTGCATACCTGAACTGTGGTAAGATGTTTGTGTTAGGCAATGCCACGCGGCAAATACGCACCACATGCCACCACCCCAGCGCAGGTACAGATATGTAAATGGCTGCATGTGACTGTGTCAGCAGAATGTGTACATCCCGCATGTAGTATGTACCCAAACCATCTAGCACGGTGCACACATAACTGTACACATGTGGACAAGTGCGGTTGTTGGACCACCGCATCGATGATTATCTATGCAGTGAAGTCGATCACATATAGCGGAACAGGTGCCTACCAAACAGGACGTCCTAACAGGGTGCTACAGGCAAAGAAGGGGAAGCTGGGACATCACATGTGGAGATTAGCGTAGCTGGACGGACAAATACACACGGTCAAGGTAAAGGACGGAACAACATGCATATGGTCGGGTGGATGTTGTTCGCAAAATATATAGTAACACATATGAAGTTCCAGTTTACACTCAAATACTATATAATGCATTGAATTGTACCGCATACAATATGGCAGTAGAACTAAGCCTGCATGTAATTGGTGAAGCTAAGCTGTACTGTGATGGAATTCTGAACCTGGCAGTAAGCAGTACAGCAGGCTCATGTCTGTCATCATTAATTATTTGCTGGGTTACAGAACAATAAATGTATGTACATGCATAACAGCACTCCTTCCCCGAGGAGGATGGCCTTGTGAGCTGTATCGAAGATAGCAGTACAACTCCCTACCAGAGAGACAAAGCAACGTATTAAGAAATTAACTGTCCACTGTATCGTAACAGTCTAGGGTCCTTGAAACAGCTACAATCACAAAAGGATACTGTAATGTACAAGGTGCCTTGCAAGGCTGTGTTATTCCCATGGGAAAACATTTTAAAAGCACGACCCCAGCACCCACGTATGTATAGACTATTGCGGACCATAGTGATGGAAATGCCCTGTGACCGACCATGTCAGTAAGGTGGGCAAAAGCTGATTGTAAACACTATATAAAGAAACTGCTTACTGTATAGAGTCAGACAAAACTCTCATACTTGGACTGTATATTATTTAGCCTGCCTGTGTACACTACTAAAACTTTCTGAACCGAGCCTCCTGTGTTATCGGCTGTCACTTAGAAAAGCCTACGGATAACTACAGTCTGTAACAACTTATTTCACATTGTGATCCTTGTAATCCGAATTCCCTTGGTATACAGGTCAGAGTACATGGCTGGTTAGACATGTACGCTGGAGAATATGCATAAATGGTTCTTCTTGAATGAAAAGACCTCCGACTGAATTGTTGTGTGTAAAGAGGCTGTTTACTGTCTGATCTGTGGCTGAAAAGCGGAAAACTGGATCCCAAGAAGAAAACGCGTGCAGCCTTAAACAGGAGGCCCAGGTAAGGAGTGTCTGCCTTTTTGTGTCTATTGTAGATCAGGGACCAGACTACATTGTGTTTCTGTTAACAGTAGTGATATCGGGTCAAGACCTACCCACATACTGTTAAATCTGAACATAGGTCAGGGGAACACACAGCAGAGTAAATAGTGATTGTAGACACTACAGTGGATACAGGGAAGGAGACACCACGTGGTATGACAGAAGGGCAATGCAGTCGTGTAGAGGATATGGGAGATTATTGAAGCAACAGATCATGTGATCCGCTTTTGACGGGTGACGTGAAGAATATGCAATCGCAGAGAGCACATAATGTGAGTTACGCAGCAAAATGGGGTAATAAATATGACATTGATGGTATATTACGCAAAATATCGTTACTGAAACATTGTAATCCCTGAAAATTTGATGCATATGTTCCAAGGTAAACACCTGTTCCACCCTGAGAGGGATAGTCCCTCTCTGGCCAGCCGTGTCCTGTAAACAAACCGAACTAATGGCAAATGTCCTGATATCTCAGGACAAACATTTCCCAGATATCTATCAAAATGGTAGCATAAAACAGTAAATTTGTATGTGGAACACAAAATATAATAATAAACAGAATAAGCAACTGAAATGCTACAACAATTGGTCGCTCTCCTGGCAAAACGTGAATTCCTGTCTATGTACTGGCTGGGTATGCATTTTCCAGGAAAATTACACGAACACTAATGTCCCACATTGTGCATTTGAAAAGGTGGCAGCCCTAAGATGTGCAGGCGACAAAACAGCGACAAGGTAGGATGCGTCTGGGCGTGTCTAAGCCGGCATGAGGTGAGCAACCTAATGTGCTGACAGCCAGGGTCCGCCCACAATAGTAGTGGCAGCCGCCGGGTCCTGGGCAGAATGAAGCGCCGCGTACAGTATGCAACATAGTCCCGTCCCAAATTAGCGGAGAAGCAAATAGAAGCCACGAAGGCATAAGTGTACCCGTCCAAGGAGCAAAGGATACGCATAAGACCGCGTTCGTCCCGCAATGCACCGTCAGTGTTTACACTCAGAGAAGGTGTACAGCCGCATGTCAGCGCGCCGCACCGACATAGGAGCAGCGACTAAGGTCACCACCTGTCCCACTTTGGTTGTGGCAGTCTCTCTATGGCCAGTTGTGTCCCGAAAAAAACGTATTAGAAATGGCTGATGTGCTACGATTGTAGGACACAATGATATCCCGTATTTAATGTAATGGTAGCATGAATTGGTTATTTCTGTAACAGAAATACCTAAATGACAGAAGAAACAGAATAAGCAAGCAAATTGCCACAACAATAAGCATATTATTTAGGCAAACAAGTGAAGTTCTATGCTATATAGTGACTGTTTGTATGTGTCGGCCTGTAAAGTCAGATGTGAGTAACGGAAATATCCCAGATCGGAAACTGGAAAAGGTGGAAACCCCAGTAGCGACATGGGCATGGTCACCAGGGTTACCTGCTGTCCCAATGTGCCATGGACAGTCCCTGATTGGACAGTCGTGTCCCTGCAACAATCGTAAAATGGAAAATGACCTCCGATCCCTGCCACGCAAATTTCCGCAATATACATGTAATAGTAGCATAAAACATATACATTACGATATGAAACACAGACATGGCATAAGAAAATAAATAAGGAACCCAAATGCTTACAGAATAAACTTATAGTATGGCAAACAAGTGAAGATCTGTCAACCGCACTAGCCGTGGGTATGTGTAGTCCTGCAAATCCAGAAGTTTCCACATAACATGCCCCACTATGGGCACTGGAAAAGGTGCCAACCATAATGGTCACAAGCAGTAGTGAGAGTACATAGCCGGGTAGCTGTGTTCACATAACAACAGTAAGGAAGCAAGATACCTCAAACACAGGCAAACATGTGCATAGCAACATATCCCACACCCAGCAACGTCTCTGTTGCATACACTGGATGGCGTATGATGAAGTGTAATATCCAGAAGCAGAACCCATGCATTCGGATGTACTACACAATAGCCTCATTGTACATGTCAGTCCCACCCATGTATACCTCTGCACCCAAACCTGCTAGCATCCGTGTGCAGCTATACAACCACACACAATGTGCATACCTGAACTGTGGTAAGATGTTTGTGTTAGGCAATGCCACGGGCAAATCATTACCCCACATGTCACCAACCCACCGCAGGTACAGATATGTAAATGGCTGCATGTGAATGTGTCAGCAGAATGTGTACATCCCGCATGTAGTATGTACCCGTCCAAACCATCTAGGTTTGCATACGACCGGTGCACATAACTGTACACATGTGGACAAGTCGGTTGGACCACCGCATCGATGATTATCTATGCAGTGAAGTCGATCACATATAGCGGAACAGGTGCCTACCAAACAGGATGTCCTAACAGGGTGCTACAGGCAAAGAAGGGTTAGCTGGGACATCACATGTGGAGATTAGCGTAGCTGGACGGACAAATACACACGGTCAAGGTAAAGGACGGAACAACATGCATATGGCCGGATGGATGTTGTTCGTAAAATATATAGAAACACATATGAAGTTCCAGTTTACACTCGAAATACTATATAATGCATTGAATTGTACCGTACAATATGGCAGTAGAACTAAGCCTGCATGTAATTGGTGAAGCTAAGCTGTACTGTGATGGAATTCTGAACCTGGCAGTAAGCAGTACAGCAGGCTCATGTCTGTCATCATTAATTATTTGCTGGGTTACAGAACAATAAATGTATGTACATGCATAACAGCACTCCTTCCCCAGAGGAGGATGGCCTTGTGAGCTCTATCGAAGATAGCAGTACAACTCCTTACCAGAGAGACAAAGCAACGTATTAAGAAATTAACTGTCCACTGTATCGTAACAGTCTAGGGTCCTTGAAACAGCTACAATCACAAAAGGATACTGTAATGTACAAGGTGCCTTGCAAGGCTGTGTTATTCCCATGGGAAAACATTTTAAAAGCACGACCCCAGCACCCACGTATGTATAGACTATTGCGGACCATAGTGATGGAAATGCCCTGTGACCGACCACGTCAGTAAGGTGGGCAAAAGCTGATTGTAAACACTATATAAAGAAACTGCTTACTGTAAAGAGTCAGACAAAACTCTCATACTTGGACTGTATATTATTTAGCCTGCCTGTGTACACTACTAAAACTTTTCGAACACGAGCCTCCTGTGTTATCGGCTGTCACTTAGAAAAGCCTACTGATAACTACAGTCTGGTTGTAACAACTTATTTCACATTGTGATCCTTGTAATCCGGAATTCACTTGGTAAGCTACAGGTCAGAGTACATGGCTGGTTAGACATGTACGCTGGAGAATATGCATAAATGGTTCTTCTTGAATGAAAAGACCTCCGACTGAATTGTTGTGTGTAAAGAGGCTGTTTACTGTCTGATCTGTGGCTGAAAAGCGGAAACTGGATCCCAAGAAGAAAAGCGTGCAGCCTTAAACAGGAGGCCCAGGTAAGGAGTGTCTGCCTTTTGTGTCTATTGTAGATCAGGGACCAGACTACATTGTGTTTCTGTTAACAGTAGTGATATCGGGTCGAAGACCTACCCACATACTGTTAAATCTGAACATAGGTCAGGGAAACACAGCAGAGTAAATAGTGATTGTAGACACTACAGTGGATACAGGAAGGAGACACCACGTGGTATGACAGAAGGTGCGTAGCAGTCGTGTAGAGGATATGGGAGATTATTGAAGCAACAGATCATGTGATCCGCGTTTGACGGGTGGCGTGAAGAATATGCAATCGCAGAGAGCACATAATGTGAGTTACGCAGCAAAATGGGGTAATAAATATGACATTGATGGTATATTACGCAAAATATCGTTACTGAAACATTGTAATCCCTGAAAATTTGATGCATATGTTCCAAGGTAAACACCTGTTCCACCCTGAGAGGGATAGTCCCTCTCTGGCCAGCCGTGTCCTGTAAACAAACCGAACTAATGGCAAATGTCCTGATATCTCAGGACAAACATTTCCCAGATATCTATCAAAATGGTAGCATAAAACAGTAAATTTGTATGTGGAACAGCAAAATATAATAATAAACAGAATAAGCAACTGAAATGCTACAACAATTGGTCGCTCTCCTGGCAAAACGTCAATTCCTGTCTTATGTACTGGCCGTGGGTATGCATTTTCCAGGAAAATGACACGTTCCGAACACTAATGTCCCACATTGTGCATTTGATAAGGTGGCAGCCCTAAGATGTGCAGGCGACAAAACAGCGACAATTGGGTATCCGTCATGCACATCGGTGGACTGAGGTAGTGTACCGAAGGGAACAGAACACTACAAATGGCTAAGCATCATACATACACAGAGAAGATCATAATACAGTAGTACCGATAGCCCCCCCCCCACAACCCCCTACCACCTCCGATACCACATCCAGGATATTAAGCGGGAGGGCAGGCTAGTCCCCACATGTAATCCTGTGGCAACAGAGGTAGCACAACGAACAAATGTAACAGAAGCTATTGAAACCACATCCCGAACACGTAACATACCTAGGGACACCCGAGTAAGAACACAGTACTAAAACAGAGTGAGGATATCTGTCAATTAATTGAAGTACCGAACCCTCATGCAGGACAGGAAGGCCAGGACCCAACCCCGTGGCGTATAGACCGTGGACACCAGAAGATATCTGTAAAGTCATAGAGGGAATTCCACATCCACAAAGTAATCGCTATTCACCATGCAATACCCCTGTATCTCCCGATCGGAAACCAAAAGGGGAATGGCGGATGGTACAGTATGTACAAGCTGTAAATCATGTAAGAATACTTAGGGTAGCGTTGGTGCCAGACCCACACACTATATTCAATGCTATGAACATGCCACAGAAGTATCTTACCGTGGTACATATAAGCTATGCTTACTTTGCAATACCTATACATCCACATAGTACGTATTGCTTTGCATGTACAGTCAGGGTGACAGATACAGCCATACCCGGCTATCGCGGGGATACTGTGAAAGTACAACGATATTCTCACAGGGGATGGCTAGCTACATTCCGGTGTTAACTCCACCCGGGGCCAGTCAAGTTATACTTTATTTGGATGATATTCTGCTTGCGGCCCCTACCCAGCAGCAATGTATGGAAGATACAATAGCATTATTGAGATAATCAGCAGAACAGGGACATAAAGTAAGCAAGCATAAATTGCAACTACAGAGAATACAGGTCAATTACCTGGCATATCTGGTATCCAAGTAGGGTAGAACATCACATGACGATAGGAAGGTAGCAATATAATAAGCACCCAAGCCAACTAACAAGAAGGGAATGATGTCCTGTCTGGGCCGACTAACACGTGTCAAATCTGGATACCAAACAATGCTGTGGAATCCGCGGTATTGTTTGCCTTAACCTTTAATACACCTATGGCAGCACAACACATACTACACTGGATTACAGTAGCACAAACAGCGTTCTGCAGACTACAACGATTGATAGCCTCAACAGCTGTAGTAGGTCTCGTGAATAATCATAACACATGTTGTCAGACCGTAGATTGTAAGCGGAGATATATGACGTCAGTCTTGATGCAACAGCAGGGAAGTAAGCAACGCTACATAGCTGACTACTCATTGCAGTTGGACACTGTGGCATGGTCAGTGCCACATTGTGTACAGGCAGTTGTTGTAGCACCCATGGCAGTACAGGCCCCGGCCGTAATGTTACTAGACCACCCTCTCACTGTGAGAATGTCCCATGCAGTTGCGATCAGTCTGCTGCAAGAGAAGATAGCATTCCTGACCCGTGCTAGACATTTGTCATGTTTGACCATACCACTGAGTCAACCTCATATGGTGATTGAACGTTGTACAACATGAAACCTATCATCGTCACGTCCGACACCTGTGTATGGCACACCACACAGTTGCCTATACGAAATGGATTAAATAACTACACACAGACATGATATCACTGATATACCCTTAGATGATGCAGAGGTGACAGTTAATGTGTACGGATCATGTAGACAGAGTCCTACAGGAACGAATCAAGTAGTTTATGCAGTAGTTGTTGATAATGACATTGTAGACGGCCAAACCCTGCAGCATAACGTGTCTGCTCAAGCAGCAGAATAGATAGCTTTAACACGTGCTGGTACTGTAGCGGAAAACTGATGTGTGGACATATGTCCCGATAGTCAGTCTGTTGTCTGTGCAGTGCATGTTTAAGAGCAGCAGTGGAAGAATAGGGGAATGATAACATCCACCGGTAAACCGATTAATCATGCGCTCTGAACTTGAATGCATTAGACTCCATGCAGTTACCCACTGAAGTAGGTAATCGTAAATGTGCAGGGCATAGAAAGCAACAGGATAACAGTAGGAAAGGTAAGGCATGAGCTCATGCACCTGCAAAACAAGCAGCGTCACAGTTGGAAAGTGTTTGTGTGAATGAGGAATGACAAACCTCAGACAGTTTAGATGTAGAAACTGTACAAACAATGCAAACAGCAACTACGAAAGCAGAAAAGCCGACGTGGTTATGACGAGGAGCAATCCTTGAACACGGACTGCACATATCCACAGTGAGAAAGCCAATATTAACGTCTAATGTATTCAGATATGCGGCTTTGTGGAGCCATGGGTAGAGACATGTCTCAACAGGGGGGATGGTACATTTGGTTAACAGAATACCCCTAACATACGGAATTACGAACCACATACAAATCTCATGAGCAGCGTGTCACGTTTGCAGTACATATCATGCACAGGGAGTATTTAAACCGAAGGGAGTGAGTTTACCTACACCACCATAACCGTTCCGTACTATTTGTATGGAGTTCATACATCTGCATAAATGTGAAGGGAACAAATACTGTTTAGCGATGACACATATATATAATCCAAATGGGTAGAAGCATTCCCAACCATTAATCCGGATGCAGCAGCAGTGGCAAAGGTGCCAGTAAAATAAAGTATCCTAGATCTGGCATGCTGTAAAGAAGCTACAGTGACAATAGAACACATGTAGTGAACCAGACAATCACGCTACCTGGGGGATTACTTCGTATTACCATGAATGTCAATTGCATGTACAACCCACACTCAGCACGACTGCTGGCGCCGTAGAATGGGATCCCGAGAAATAAGTAGAGGAGGTTGGTGGGTGACATCCAGATGAGTTACATGAGCTGTCTACCTCTAGCATTGCTGAGCATGACAACAGTTCCAAATGTAAAGTGCTGCACCCACTTCGAAGTAGTATGTGGAATGGCATATCATGTGCCAGAGCGGAAAGCTGTCATGCCTGCAGAGCCGGAGGTCGATGACTCAGTAGTAGGTGACATGAGAGGACTGTTAACTAGTAACACTGTTCTTCAGTTAAAGTCTGTTACAGATAAGAGCAAACGAAGACGGACGCATAGCTGACACCAGTATCCTGTGTGTATGTCACTGTGATCCAAAGAACATTATTGCCAAGTGGACATTGCGAATGTCTGTACCGGGTACTGTTGGCAACGCCTACCGCAGTAAAGTTTGCAGAGAGGTCGTCCTGGGTCCACCTCACATTTCTCAAACCGGTAAAGGATATCAAGTCTGATTGACATCTTGGAGGTGATATACCAAAGAGCCACAATCACCCGGCCAAGACTGTATAACAATACAAAGCAACCCCAAAGACATTTATGTTTGCTGTCCTAATGATTATACACCTATTAACCATGTTTGTGTTTACGTTACAATTTCTGGGACCTTACCTGCATATAACTACACGGATACAAATACTGATACGTGATGAACTGGCCACAGAGTGTCTTCCACACTTCAACAGATACCTAGGCATGACGCGTGTGCATATAGAGACTAGGAACACATTAAATTGCTGTGTTTGTACTGCCATACCTACATCATATGGAGGACTTCCGATGCATGTTGTCCCCTTGGGGATAGATTGAGACTTGTGAATATCTACACTTTGATACAGGTTCTGTGAGATCACAGGACAACGTGGCAATGTACTTACCTGTTACACAAAAAGGAATTGTATGTTATCATAAACATGATACTGTTTCAGTTGGTGGGAGTATTTGTAACATAACTGTGTCATACGAATGTCATATAACAGCCAAAGATCACAGTACTACTTGTAGCACCATTCCTAATTCGTATTGAAACATCATGAGAACAATGTTGAAGGATGTGCAGAAACATCCTGAATTGTATAAACAGTCCTCTGTTAGAGACAGGAATATGTTACATGCAGAGGTAACCCGCATCAGTATTAAAGTAGAATATTGTTATGTTGTTTGTGGGAAATAAGCATATCAATGGTTACCTGGGAATTGGTCCGGCAGTTGTTATTTGGGTTATCTGCCTCCAGTCACATGACATACTGTACAATTGCCTGTGGGTGCGAAACGAACTATAACACATATAGCTCGAAGAACTGGGAACACAGTCGAGAAACCTACTAATCCAGTGGGTGAAATGGAAGCTGTTCTGACATGTCAGTCTTCTGCAAGAGATAAAGGAATATCGATTCATATGGACTTCAGTGACAGCGTCACAACCTGGGCTGGAACACTCCCAGCTTCTGGAGTAGTGAAATCAATCAGGGAACAGAGGAAGTTATCAAAACCTGTCGGAGGAAGGATGAATGTGGCTTCCCGCTCCTGAACATGTGACTGATGAACTGGATGCAATGAGAACTGTTGTGTCACAAAATGTAATAGCGCACGACTGCACCGTGGCGCTGAGAATTGGTACGTGCGCGCTTACTGAAGAAGATCGCTGTGTCCAACTACCACATGAAGAGACCAAAAGCAACGCCCACCTACAGGTAATATAGCAGGTGTCATCCATGGCGGAAACAGGCCCAAACCCACTGACGAACCATTTCCACAAACCATTGGGTGGATGGGGTCAGTCATACTGAATATCATGATTGCCATTTGTGTTGTTCTGCTCATATTGGGAGCATGTGTCTAGTGCGGGATACTGTGCATGTAAGTATTAGTCAGGGACCCTGGCGACATACCTGTACCCGAGACTGTGTATCAAGACCTGTAGTGGTATTTGTCAATAGAAAATGCAATCCTACTTGCAATGTACAACAAATTACTTGCCTAGTTAAACGTTCCACAGAGGAAGAGGCTAGGGAATGAAATAATGTTGTATATGTTTCTGGATAGAGTAGAAGCAATCAAAGGAGGGAGAATGTTATCAAAATACATATTTAAACATAGATATGACGTGCAACTTTAGAAGCAAATAGTGTATAATGCATATTATTCTACCTGACAATATAGCAGTACAGCTTCTCATGCATGTAATTGCTTGTAGTGTAGCTGCAGTGTGATTGAACCCTAACCCTAGCAGTAACCACTGCAGCAGGTGTATGTCAGTCAGCATTACTCATCTGCTCGGTTACAGAATAATACATGTATGTACAGGTATATCTGTCATCCTTCCACTGAGGAGGATAGGCTTGTGAGCTCTAACACAGAGTACAGCTGCTCAGCAGAGAGACACAGGAACCTAGTAGGACACGGAGTGAGGACTGGATATGAACAGTGTTGCAACCGTGACAGAGCAGAATTTACCGAAGTACAGTCTAAGTGAATATGTGGCTCGCAAGGTTGGGCTATCCTCATGGGAAAACATGTAATAAGCATTACCTGAGCACTGTTGTAGGAATACAATGTTCTGTACTCTAGCAATGTAAATGCCTTGTGACTGACCACATCATTAATGTGTGCAAAAGATGATAGTATACATAATGCTCATACAGATGTAACATGTATAGAGTTGAACAAATGTCTAAACTTTTACTGCATACCCCTTTGCCTCCTGCTGCACAGTACTAAAATGTTATTAATCCCAGCTTCCTGTGTTAATGAGTGTCATTTTGAAAATACGAATGAGTGTTACAGTTTGATTTAAAAGACTTAATTGCCAGATGTTTACGTTCTAGCATGGGAATAGGTCAAGCCAAACATCACAATGTCCATGTGTACCACATACACACAGCCAGTAACACGCAGTAGTAGTGCATGAAGGCATACACGACTGTGGCAATAGTACAGGACATATGGCACGTGCCAAGTGCAGATGCATGACACAAACCCCAGGATGGGTGTCCCTGCAAAGAGGAACATGTGTCAACAACACCTCCCACAGATGTACCGGCAATAAAAACACATGGCAAACACACAGACACACTACTGTCCAACACATGACTGCAACGGAGCCTGGTCAAACACCAACATGAAGCACGCACAAACAGGGACTTGAGTAATGTTTGCCTTAACACCCCCCCATAGGCCAAAGAAGAATAGAATGGACATATGCATGTAATGCTGTGAAGGATGTGTGGTAGTCCTCAGTATCACAGTGTAAGGGACACAGATACACTGTCATCAACCGTGACGTATGTGCAATGTACACAGCATACCTGCATGTAATACAGAGGACAATCATGTGCCACAGAAATATACAGTGGCGAAAGAGTATAGTGGATAGACAATTGTACATGTGACAAACTATGAATATAGGTTCACACGTCCATAGGTACAGGGTAGGCCATCGTCCCAGGCCCAGCCATAATACTACACCATAGTCAGGATGACTTTGCCAACCTTCTGTGCTTCAGATGAAATACCCATGATATTGCTGTATCTCCGTCAAGCACTGATAATGATGTAATCCCTGGCCTATACCTGCAATTCTCCATCCAATGGACAACATAGCTGCGAACAAGGCTAGGAAGGATGTCTGTCTCACATGTACTGTGATGTAGATCCACAGCATAATGAGTGTCTGGGTGATATATGTGTCACTCAAACACATCCCATTAATGACCGTGACAAGGTAAATGACACCTGCCCTAGTGGTTCTGAGGGATGCGGATACAGTAGGTGAAGCATACACATGACATATGGGTTGACATGGCCTCGTATGTCAGTCACAGGTCAACACTAAACAGCAGGTATGTGACGTGATGTGGCAGGGGTCCTACATGTGGGGCAGCATTACACAAAATGGTGTCATCCTGCATCTGTACAACAATCAACCTATGTGTGCTTCCCAGCTGCTGTAGGTGTATGGTCAGATACAGTCTGAATGGGGCAATGTAGTAGATCATAGGTGTAACACGTAATGGGTACAAGGAGACAATGACCTAGCCTGATGTAGATGTGAATCCCTGCACCAACAGGTGGGCAATGTAGAAGACCCACACAACCACGATAGCAACGTGTGTGTGGAATGAATGGTGACCGTCAAACACTGTCCCCTGATCCCTGGTAATCACCCTGTGCTGAGTGGACAGCCACCTATATGCTGGACAGGGGTGACCTAGTAGTTCTCCATAGGTATGATGTTGCATTACGTCGCATTTAGCTGTGGGACATGTCCCTGACAGCAGATATGCATACCTGGGAGGCCCTTTCGAAGGATATCTGTGTCAGATGTCTGTCCCACTATGGCACCTGTTTTGCAGTCATCTACAAACACTGTTGCCCATAGCACCCCTGTGTGTGCCTGTACCGTGAAAATGTAGGTGTATGACAGGAGTGCAGACATGGAAGGGCCCCATGGGACACCACTTGTGACAGGCAGTAGGTCTGACATGCTGCCAGCAACTATGACCGTGTGGGTTGTGTCACATAGACAGTTTACAACACATTCTGTGATGTGCGTGTTCACATCCCAGGCAATGGGTTTATCAACGATACCTGAGGGGGGTAATGTGATGAAGGGCTTTGCCAGGTCGAGGTAGGCTGTATGGACTGCAACACCCCCATCAGTGGCCTCGGCGACTGTCCCAAAAATGTCAACCATGCTTTAAAGGCATGAACCGCTCCTGAACAAGACAAACCGTGTGTGATGCAAAGTATGTATGTCCCCTATGCAGTCATGTACGAGCCGCAGTATGATCCCTCCCCATGTCTTTGCAGATAGGTCTCCTCAGGGTAATGGGACAGTAATAACCAGCCTCAGTGGAGGTATTGGCCTTGTGATGTGGGACTACAGTTGCCATGTGACACAACCTGGGTACCCTACCTGAGGTGAGGCTACAAAGAAATAGCTGTCCTAACTGTGGGTCCAATTCATAAATGAGATAGTGGAGTACACAGCGGGGTCAGCAGCTGGTCTCATGGATGCTATGACCACTACCCTGGAGAGAGCATGTCCCACCTGTGTGTCACAGAACATTTGGTGACCACAAACCACTGGTACACACATCTCCTCATGTGTGGGGGAGGGTGTGGAGATGTCCTCACTGGACTTGTCAGCCTGTATGTTGGCAATGTGTGTATGTTGAGTAAACCCCACCTCTATGTGAACCCAGTCAGAGCATATGTGGGAGTGAGCTCCCAGGTGTCGAGCATAGCAACTGAAGGTGGTATGATTGTTAGCCAGGTCCATGTAGGTATATCTGTGGAATGTGCCCTTGACAATTTCATGACAGTGTGTAACTCTACACATATGTTGAGCAAGGGTGTCATACCTCACAAGGTGTCTGCTCCACCTTGTAGTAGCCACCTCCTCGTGTTGTACATCCTGTGTATGGCTGGGGTACACCACACTGGATGCTTGGCATTGGTACAGTGAACCACAGTTGGGTAAGTGAATGACTGGCTCATGCAGTCCTGTAGGTACTGGTAGATGGCAAATGTGATTGATGCAGTGGCTGCCGCACTGTCGACCACTGGCTCAGGGTCCTCAAAGGAGACCACAGTACTGTGCAGAATTGTGTAGTCTGCCTCTGAGCAAGCAATGTGTATGGTAACTGGCAACACTCACAGGAACGGATGCTAAAAGCAGAAGCCAATGTCCAAATAACATAGATCAACTTCTGCATGACAATATGTCTTATCATACATGTATTGACACGTGTCTGCTAATTACAATTGCAAATGGCCGGTAAGAGTGGCCTAATGTTCCCGTGATGTACACAGTCTGGGGGTGTTGTTCCAATAATAAAGTGGCAATACCTCCCAATCGTGACCTCTGGGTATGGTATGAAAGTGGTTGTTAACCTGCAACATTGGATGTATAGCATTGGGTTCTGGTGTCGGAAGACATGGTTCCTGTAGCACAACACAGTATGGGTAGTCAAGCACACATCCGCAATTGCTGAACACACAGCATCAGTGAAACCCACTGCTCACAAGGACACAGTCCGAGAAGCTCTACATTTTACATATGCACAGTGGTGTCCATTGTAGGACCCAAAAATTGTGGAAAGACCCAAATTATGTCTTATTTCAATGTGTACCTGTACTCATTGTCGTCACAGGTACATATATGCACCGCAAGCATGTTTAATGTTGCTGATAGCTGTCCATGTAATGCAGCACAGATGCAGAGAAATACCCAGGGTACCGGGTCCATAGAACAGCGTCCACATCACAGTCCCGGACACATGAAGGATGTGTAATGTGTACAGTCGATTGTTGCAGTCAAGGGATTCTGGGTATGCAAATGTGGTGCTCGGTGTTGTTTGGCAGATACTCCGTTGTCCCGCTCCGTAGGAGGGATGTGGTAGCACGTGCCTTACACACCAGTAATGATGCAAAGCATCCACCAGATACTGGTAAAAGCGGGTGTGAAATGTGGACAGCCCTATATCAGTGTCCAGTAGGCAATTACCATGGATGGACAAGTGTACGACCAAGATGGAACCTATAACTGGACACCTGATGGAATTATACAGCTGCAGTGAGGCATAACACAGGAAATACTGATAGGGATTACAGTAGACACTCCCCATACACAGCCAGACCGCCGTGCGAATACCGGCGTACACACCAGTCGATCTGCCAGCAACAACATGAGGATCACTCGCTGCCATACTGCGGAACAAATGGCCGACCTGTGGGACACATACTAATGGCACACTAACAACTTCAACTAGGAAGGTCATAGGATGTTTCAACACTGGCGTTCCCGCATATAATGAACATCCTTCAATGAATAAATATGGTATACATGTTGTGGCTGTGTTATATTGACAATACAGTGGCGTATATGTCCTACTGGGCCTTTTGAGGATTACCTAAAGCAGTTGCCAACCTGCAGCATGACATCCATACCATTTGGGTTACTCGTAGTAGGACACGGGTTCCGTAGCACAACATAATATGTGTAGTCAAATACACATCCGCGATTGGGGAACATACAGCAGCGTTCCCAACCACTTGCCAGATGGACACAGTCCAACATGTTCTACATTCTACATATGCACATATGTGTCCATTGTAGGAGCCAAAAAATTCCTATAGCAGTGGCGACCCGCTGTGGTTGAGAGAAACTGATGAACTACAGACGTGACTATGGCACAGCTGCAGATATGCATCACTAGCGTGTTCAAGGTTGTTGACAGCTGTCCATGAAATGCGGGACAGATGCACAGAAATCCACAGATTGTGTAGTCTACACATGTGCGCCCATATCCCATTCCCGCACGCATGGAGGATTTCAATGGGTACTGTCGAGGGTTGCAGCCATGGGCTCTTGGGTATGCAGAAATGGGTGTTGGAGACGATTGGCAGATGATCCAATGTCCCGCCCCGTGGGAGGGATGTGGGTGCAGAACATGGCTTACCCCCCACCAATAATCGCAATCGTCCACCGGAGAATGCAACATGCAGGTGTGACATGGGTATAGCCGTACACCAGTGTCCCGTAGGCATTTTCCAAGGATGGACAAACGTACGGACATAATGGTACCCATAATAGCAAACCTGGTGAAATCACACAGCTGTAGCAAGGCATAACACGGGAAATACAGATGGAAACAACAGTAGACAGGCCCCTTAGAAATCCATCCAGCCGTGCGAATCCCCGCGTACACAGCAACCAAGCTGCTAGCAAGTATGTGGGGATCACCCGCTGCCACTCCGCGGAACATACGGGCGACCTGTGGAACACATGGTAATGGCACACCAACAACGTCAACTAGGAAGGTCATAGCATGGTTAACGTATGGCGTTCCCACCCATAAAGAACATCCTGTCATGAATCAATAGGGTCTACATGTACCGGCTGTGTTATAATGGCAATACAGTGGTGGATAGTTCACAATGGGACCCCTGAGGATTACTTAAACCAGTTGCCAACCTGCAGGACTACAGCAACACCATATGGGTTACTTATGGAAGGACACGGGTTCCGTAACACTACATAATATGGGTAGGCAAACAGACATCCGCGACTGGGGAACATACAGCGGCAGTCAAAACCACTGGCCGAATGGACACAGTGCACCATGCTCTACACTTCACATATGCACATTGTTGTCCATAGTAGGGCCCAAATATCTGTCCTTAGGTGTTGGCAACAGGCTGCTATTGTGCGACCCAGAAGAAGTGACAGCCGTGACTACGGCACAGGTAGATATAAGCACCACAAGCGTGTACAAGGGTGATGACAAGTGTCCATTAAATGCAGGACACATGAATCGGACTCCACAGGTCGCCGTGTCCAGAGACGTGCGTTCACATCCCATTCCCGCACACATGAAGGATGTGCAATGGGTACTGTCGAGGGTTGCAGTCAAGGGAGTCTGGGTATGTAGACTCTGGGCCCGTGTTGCTTCGCAGCCAATCCTTTGTCCTGCCCGTGGGAGGGATGTGTCGCGTGCATCACTCTCCGCTAATAATGCAAACCATCTACCGGAGAATGCAAAATGCAGGTGTGAAATGTGTACAGCCCTATACCAGTGTACAGTAGGCAATTCACATGGATGGACAAGCGTATGACTAAGATGGCACCCATAACTGCAAACCCGTGGAATTACACTGCCGTAGTAAGGCATTACACAAGTAATACACATAGGGACTACAGTTGACATTCCCCATACAACAAACACAGACAACCAGCTGATGAAGTCCAAAGCAAAGACGAGGTACTGTAGGGACCGTCAGTGACCACTCAGAGCACACCAAGAATTAAAGGCAGTCACCATAGTCTATTGGAGCCCACTTCGTCTGCTTCATAAGCAGACTTATTCAGAATACATACACTGCAGTCCAACCTACTACATTTAAAAGCATTAATTGGTCAGTACATTAGATGTGCTAGGTACTAATTACATGCCTTAAAGGCAGACAAGCAAACAAACCTTACTTGGGTTACAGATCCCACACAGTGAGGACATCAGACATTGCTTCGAAAGGTACAGTCTTCATCGGAAAATAGAAATATATGTACATATATGAAAGATGAACCAACAGAAAATGTTTTCCAAATGTCTGACTGTGTAAGATACATATATATGTCCTACGGATTGTGCCAATATATTAACAGAACTGCAGACACCTAGTAATATAAATGAACCATAATATATACACATAAACCGTATGATTATGACTACTGTAAAATAGACCAACGAAATGTAAAGATTCACAATGTGCTAATGTAAATATTCATGTAGAAGGTTACTTAAATAAATCAATTCAGACATCCATGTCTAAATAGTAACACAAGGCCAGCGAGGTGCTTGCCCTCACATGTACTGGGATGTTGTTCCACAGCATAGTGTGTGTCTGGGTGATGAATCTGTCCCAACAACACGTTCGATTAATGACAGTGTCAAGGTGTACGTCAGCTGCCCTTGTGGTTCTGAGGGATCTAACTTATTTTCGTGAAGCATACTCATCAGATCTGGGTTCGACATAGCCTTGTATGCCAGGCACGGGTCACCTCTGGGCAAGTGGTATGCAACTGTATACAGCTGGATTTCTTTCAGTCGGTCAGTATAACACATGTACCTGAGCCCCTGCATCTGTTTGTCGATGAACTGTTGGTGCCTTTCCAGCTGCTGCAGGTGTTGGGTCAGATACATTCTGAACGGGGCATTGTACCCAATCATAGGTCTAATGAGTGATGAGTACAAGGGGACAATGACCTCCCCTGATCTAGATGTGAATCCCTTCATGATGATGTGGGCAATGTGGATGGTCTACCTAACTATGTTAGCAACATGTGTGTCTAATGAACGGTTAACAACAACACGTGTCCCCAGATCACTGGTAACCCCCTCTGTGCTCAGTGGATTGCCACCTATATGGTAGCTCGGGGTAACCTTGTTCTTCCCGAAGGGTATGCCTATGCATTTCCTTGCATTTAGCTGTAGGACATGTCTCTGGTACCACTTATCAACATCTGTGAGGCACTCCTGAAGGATATCTGTGTCAGATGTGTGTCTGACTTTGGCATCCGGTTTGCAGTCATCTGCAAACATTGTCACCCATAACCCCCCTGTGTATGCGTGTACATTGGAAACGTAGATGCTGAGAAATAGTGGACCCAGGACTGAGCCCCATGGGACACCACCTGTGACTGGCTGTGAGTATGACATGGTGCCAGCAACTATGGCCATGTGTGTTCTGTGACTTAGCCAGTTTGCAAACCATATGGCGATGTATGGATTTACATTCAAGATGATGGGTTTATCAATTATACCCGAGGGGGGTATTGTGTCGAAGGCCTTTGCCGGGTTGAGGTAGGCTGTATGGACTGCTTTACCCTCATCAATGGCCTTGGTGACTGATTCTACAAAGTGAAACACGTGTAAAAGGCATGATCTGACTCTGACCAAGCTAAACTGGGTTGTATCCAAAGTATGCGAGTCCCTATGTCTTTATCTATGTGTTCCATTATGATCCATCTCCATGGCTTTGCAGATAAGGCTTGTCAAACTAATGGTATGGTAATAACCAGGGTCAGTGGAGGCACCATCTATGTGGAGTGTGACTACAGTCGCCCTGTGCTACTACTCGGGTACGTATCCTGAGGTGAGGCTAAGATTAAACAGCTGTCCTAAGTGTGGGTTTAATTCCCCATAGAGTTCCTGGAGTACACAGCTGGGACACCATCTGGACCCATGGATGCTGTGTTGGCTGCCTTGGGGCTGGATGTGGGTAATGCTGGACATACCCACGGCAGACGTGGTGCGTTCCCGAGTCCGATGCCCAAGGGACCACACACATAGCTGGCCTTAGGCATAGGCCAAGTAGGTAGCCGTCTAGGGCGTTGCTCTACTCGGGGCACCTTTACAGACTCTATTTGGTGTAGGTAGACCAGGAGGGGGGTAGCGGGTGATGTATCGGTGGCAACTTCTGCCTAGGGCACCACTTAACCTAAGGCCACTCTTCCGTGGGTAATACAGCAGTACCCACACCCAGACGCGGGTCATTGCTAGGGTCATTGCTAGTATGGCATATCATCTATGTCAAGAAACCATATATCCCCAGACATAATGGCACAGCATAATGCCTGTTCGGCCCCAAAGGCAGACATACGTGACGGGCGGCGGTGCGGACGTACTCGCGCGAGATGTCCGTTAACAATGTCGACATAGTCTCGCTTTGTGAAACAAACTCCACATAGACATTCAATACTAAACAGCGACGGAGAACCCGATGTCCTCGTGGCTGAGCTGTTCAACCTGTTCCGCCATGTGAAATGTGTGTAGCACAGGAACCGGCCCAAACCAAGCAACGGACATGTCTGTGGCTCAGTGAAAGTCGTCACGCAATGGTAAACCCTTGTAATATTGCGACACAGGCCATACATACGGAGGGTTAGTAATGGAAATTGGTCCGTTCGACCAGACCATGTGCAATTAGTATAACAACATCTACGGGTACACCGCCAATCGGTAAAACGATTATGAATAAATGGGGCGTGACATGGTACCATGGACACGGACAAACGTGCCCATGTGACTCATCTAACATTCGTACAGGGTCAGGGCAGTCCCGTACAGTGGGCGGACAAGACCAAACCCAAAGCACCACAGCAACACCCTGACAATCGAAGGCCTGTATGCGTATGGGATATAAGCACCTGTCATCTGAACAGCCCTGCGGTGACGACATATGCATCCTGGGCCATGAGCGAGGGGGAATTAGGAATGTTCAACATGCAGTACCGCACCTTTCCCAGCAGGAGAATGGATGCCTGTGACGTGCGTGTGTGCGGGGGGGGGGATATGTAAATGTACATAGGTACCATGGGTATGCATATTAATGACAACGAACAGCTAACGTGTACTGGTCACAGTAACCGGCAAACGTGAATGCAGTCACGTTTGAATTACGACTATAGAACATATAGATGTGCACGTGTACGTAATGCGTCCATGCTGCAAAGACTGTTACATATAGAAAGCTGTAAGTGCTTTATGCACACGTCCGTCAACCGGATCAGACATATGTTACCGGAATAGTCACAACTAACGCAAACCACGTAATCACACAGACACTGTAAACATATATAAGCGGACTACGGATATGCATAATGCGCCTGCGTAACCCACAATCCGGACATGCGAGTGTGCGTGTGCGTGTCTGATCCAGTGGAACCAGGGAAGGTTACGGATGTCTCCTCCACACATTTACATTCATAATTGTGGAATATATGCTTAAATAGTACTTATTGATTCCATGCTTTGTTATCGTAATGCTACTATTATACACATTGATATACAATATCCTGATCAACACACTACATTCTAAGGTGCACTCACAACAAGTATCAACTATGTGTCAGGATACTGATTGTATTTACCAATATATATATTAACACATTGTTGCCGTATTATTGTTTCCATGAAGTAATGTATGCAACACTGATTTGTATATGTCACGTTATAATCAAGACTTGGAGCACTGTCCACCTAACTATGAGCAGGTTTATTTATTATTTCGCTTTAAACCGACTCTGCAGGAAGTGTATAAGGGACGGCTATGTCATGCATTCCGTACTCCGACGATGCCCCATGTTAGTAGGTGAAAGAGCTCAGTATCCTTTCACTGTGGAGTCTATCGTATTTGACAGTGTCTGTTTTTGCCGATATATATTCCATAATGTCGTTTATGAAGATGGGCAGGACGCAAGGTTTGCTGTATTTCCGCATACTGGCACGTGGATATAGATAGGCCATGTAATACAAACGATGGGTAGTCAAGCAGACATCCACGATTGGGGAACATACAGCGGCAGTCAATACCACTGGCCAGATGGTGACAGTCCAACACGTTCTACACTTTACAAATGCACATCGGTGTCCATTGTAGGACTCCAAAAATTAAGGCGTTAAGACCTTTATCCATCGGGATCAGCCAATCAGAGTACAAACCGTGACTACGGCACAGCTAGACATATGCACCACCAGCGTGTTTAAGGTTGCTGATACCTGCCCATGACATGCAGGACATATGAACAGAGGTCCCCAGACTGCCGTGTCCATACATGTGCGTCCATATCCCAGTTCCGCACACATGAAGGATGTGTCAGGCGTACCGTGGGGGGTTGCAGCCATGGTATCCTGGGTATGCAAAATGGGGCTCGGTGTTGTTTGGCAGATAATCCGTTGTCCCGCCCGTGGAGGGCTGCGGGTACAGGACGTGCCTTAGTCCCCACTAAGGATGCAAAGCATCCATTGGGTAATGCTAAAGGCAGGTGTGAAATATGTTCAGCCCTACATCAGTGTCCAGTAGGCATTTCCCAAGGATGGACAAACGTACGGACAAGATGGCACCCATAATAGCAAACCTGGTGGAATCACACAGCTGTAGTAAGGCATAACACAGGACATACAGATGGAAACAACAGTAGATACACCCCGTAGACATCCATCCTGCCGTGCGAATCCCAGCGTACACAGCAGCCAAGGTGCTATGAATTATGTGGGGATCACCCGCTTCCACTCTGCGGAACATATGTGCGACCTGTGGAACACATATTAATGGCACACCAACAACGTCAACTAGGAAGGTCATACTATGGTTAAACTATGGCGTTACCACACATAAATAACATACTGTCATGAATAAATAGGTTCTACATGTACCGGCTGTGTTATAATGACAATACAGTGGCGGATAGTTCACAATGGTACCTCTGAGGATCATCTAAAGCAGTTGCCAACCTGCAGTACTACAGTAACACCATATGGGTAAATTGTGGAAGGACACGGGTTCCGTAGCACTACATAATATGGGTAGGCAGACAGACATCCGGGACTGGGGAACATACGGCGGCAGTCAAACCCACTGGCCGAATGGACACAGTCCAACATGTTTTAAACTTTACATATGCACATCGGTGTCCATTGCAGGACCCAAAAATTACTCCTTAAGTAAGTGTGGGCAACATAGTGTGAACCGGAAGAGGTGACAGCCGTGACTACGGCACAAGTAGATATATGCACCACAAGCGTCTTCAAGGGTGATGACAGGCGTCCATGAAATGCAGGACATATGAATAGGACTCCCCAGGCTGCTGCGTCCATAGACGTACGTTCACATCCCATTTCCGCACATGAAGGGTGTGCAAGGGTACTGTCGAGGGTTGCAGACATGGGATCGTGGGTATGCAAAATGGGTGTCGGTGTGGATTGGCAGATGATTCGTTGTCCCGCCCCGTGTGCGGGACGTGGCCATGGCATATGCGTTACTCCGCAATACTAATACCGATCATCCACCGGTAATGGAGAATGCAGCTGTGAAATGTTGACAGCCCGATACTAGTGTCCAGTAGGCAGTTCCCATGGATGGACAAACGTACGGCCAAGATGGCACCCATAGCTGCAAACCTGGGGGAATCCCACAGCTGTTGCAAGGCATAACCCAGGGAATACAGATAGGGTCTACAGTAGACACTCCCCATTCACAGCCAGACCGCTGGGCAGATACCGGCGTACACAGCACTCAATCTGCCAGCACATCTATGGGGATCACACGCTTCCATACAGTGGAACAGATGGGTCACCTGTGTAAACATACCAATGGCACAATCTCCACGTCTGCTGGGAATGACATACGAAGGTCAAACTATGGCGTTGCCAACAATGAAAGACATCCTTCGGTGAATTAATAGGAGTGATGTCAATAGACCATGGCAAACACCCAATGAACAGGGAAGACTTGCTGGCACCCTATGGCCACAAACCATGCCACACATAGGTAGATGGAACAGTCAACTTAAACATTTCGTCCACGACAAGTCGCATATGGTATCCAAAGGTACTTCATAGACATGTATGCCCTATCACCCGTTGGCCCCGTGAGACTTACACATAACATGGAAGTATCCAGGCTTTAAATGTCCACCCTTACACTTCCATTTGTCACTGTCTATGCGAGCAATGGTGATGTAGCCACAGCATAGAAAGCAGAGACGTACTGCTAACGAAACACACACATGTCAACATCACAGAAAGCATACTATGAACACACGTATTACATGATATTGTACTATGAAACACCAACAAACCAGCAACCTGCAGCAAGAATAGTCTCCGTAGTTCGACACATAACAAGTCTTCGTAACATTTAAACAGTTCATTACAACATGCAACGTTTACGTTGTTTCCACAACGTGTGCAGAAAAACAACTATGTCTAAGAATGTTCACAATCAACAATGTGAGTCTTAACATGATTTTAAATATCACACTGTTGATTGTGAACACTTTAAGGATTTGCTTATTCAGTTGTATTTGCGAAAGCACCGGAAACACACACACACACGGAAGGGACGGGAGATGAATCTACGCCTATTTACATGAACTCAGTACAGTATGAAGCATTCACAGAACGCGCTACCGAGTTAACTGACGTGAGCGCTGTCAGAGGCATACTTGTAGGCTGCTGACGTCACCCGCAAGACAATAGTTGGCAATAGCCAAGGCATGTGTTGCGGAGCGTCTAAAAGCATAATCAGTCGCAGAGGCAGCTGGAAACACACACACACACAGACACACACACACGGAAGGGACGGGGGACGAACCTACGCCTATCTACATGAACACACTACTGTACGAAGCATTTACAGAACGCGCTACCGAGTTTACTAAACAGAGCGCTGTCACAGGCATACTTGTAGGCTGCTGACGTCACCCGCAAGACAATAGTTGGCAATAGCCAAGGCATGTGTTGCGGAGCGTCTAAAAGCATAATCAGTCGCAGAGGCAGCTGGAAACACACACACACACAGAGACACACACACACGGAAGGGACGGGGAAGAACCTACGCCTATCTACATGAACACACTACTGTACGAAGCATTTACAGAACGCGCTACCGAGTTTACTAAACAGAGCGCTGTCACAGGCATACTTGTAGGTGGTACGCCATTAAAGATGGTGGACGTGTTCAGGGAAATGGCTACCACACCTGTCAGCAACCTCTGTCAACACACACAATGGCAATGTGGGTGTGAAGACATTCCATTGTGGCCTCCTGGTCTGGATGGAATCGCAACCACATCAGGGGTGTTCATTGTACCCCTGTACACATCACACACCAGAGCACTGACTGCGTACAATGGCACATGTGGCCTGTAGCTAACCTGACGCCTGCAGCACTCGGAAGGACCGCAAACGTTCCACAAGACGGGCATGACGGTGCTAGGACATGTGTCACAAGCTGCACGGCCAAGGGGACACCGGCTGTGGATCTTCACAGCACAGCTGCTCCGTGGTGATCTGTGCCTGACATACACGGCCATGTCTGACCTGGGTGACATGGGCACATTCCACCTCCCAGGCTCCATGCAAACACGGGCACAGAAGCGACTGTCAAACACCTCAACACAAAGATGAGTGGGACGTGCTGGGGGAACAGGGTTAACGGCCAGACACCCCCTACAACACGGGGAGGAGTGCCAGGCCATGTGAAGGAAAGGCCCTGACTGCCTTCGTCCAGGACTGCTAATGACGTGTGGATGTGTGACGATAGTTATGCGCCAGGCAACATCTGTGTGTCACTGCTAGACCAGGGACTGTGGACTGATGGATATGGCATCCCCATCCTGAGGGGTGTTAGACGCCACACACAGTCATGCTAGGTCCACACATGTCTAGGGCACATATCCTGTTACGTTCATGTGCCTATGTACCTATGTAGGGGTCCATGCCGGATGCGGGTAACTGTGCTATGCTGATGTTGCCAGACATGCCTGTGGGTACCCCACGACTACACGTGGGGAACTAATTACAGTGCTCCCAGTAGGCACGTGCAAGTACACCATCAGTATCATACGGGTTAACTGCACCGACATGGTGCTACACATGTAACCACCACACATACTGTGTACACATATCAATGAATGCTGCACCTGTCCTGCATGGTATGTCTGCTGCATGATGTCCGTGCACAACCCACATCACATACATACCTGTCACCAGCCATACACACACACCACAACATACACATCACGTACTATGCGGACACAGGTATCACATACACCTCTCACTATCGTGTCCACCCTGTGCATCAGAATATGTTAGCTTAACCGTGCAGTGATGGTGTAGCTCACAGTTATGCGGCAGAGACTTCATCATATGCACAGGGTGATATGTGCCACAGGCATGGGCTGTACCAATGGATGACATCATGTGTGTGTGTAAGGGCCAGTGCATTGAGTGGGCATGACTATGTAGATTGCATGTGGGTGTGGTGGAGCCCTACAGTTGTGTCTGCTGTGTGTGGGTGTGTGTGTACACAGTTCAGTCATCTGTGATGCCTACACGGGGTATGCTTGGCAGCCCCTGACTGTACAGTGCAGGTGTTATGGCTCACTGTGTCTGCCGGCGGCGACCTGACCCGCGCCTGCCTGGGGTCGCACGGGCACGACTGGGTGGAGGTACGGACTGTCCACTCTCCGATGTCACATGTCCGCTGGAAACGTGCCCACGACGGGGCCGTCCAGGGCCACATCCACGTGGCCTGCTCTGTCCTGGTGTGGATGGTGTAGTAGCAGCTGCACTGCTGCTGCTACCAGCACTGTCTGGGTGGGTATGGGAGGTGGCACGCACACGCTGACCTGCAGCAGGTGGTGTTGCTGGCACACGCCCACGTGCCCTATGCCTCACCCCTACCTGGTGTTCCTGCACGGACTGCACACGCTCAAGGATGGCCATGCCTCGGTCGAGGATACCAGCCATGTCACCCAATCTCCTATCCAGAACATCGGCAAGATGCTGTTGTGCATTCGCCAATGCCTGGATGTTGTCATTCAGGGTACGGATAGCGGACCTCTGCAGCCTCTGCCCTTCCTGGTTCTGCCGTTCGGCACATGCCTGCGCCGCCATTACAGTCTGGAACATGCGTCTGGTTATACCAGCTGCTGCACCCTGTACGGCAGGTGTATGTCTAGCGGTGCTCCCCACGAGCAGCACCTGCCACATGCCTGCGTGGCACTGCACCAGTCCTTACACTGGCAACATCGTGTACCCACACCTTCTGCAGCCACCACACATTCCTGCTCGGGACAACAGACGCTGACTGACCGTCATCTATGGGCAACGGTGTTGGGGTATGTGTCGGCATCTGAACCGTGCAGGGGATGAAAGGGACGTATGTGTGATGTTCTCCAGTGGCACAGAGTCTGCCTGTGACGACCCTGCCTGTGCCTCATGCACATGGTCATCACCACTAGTATCTGTGGGGACACTAGCATCAGATTGACCGCAGGGGAACTCACCTACAGCACCTGTCAATACAAAGACATACCATCGGTTACAATACAGACACACACACACACACACACACACACACACACACACACACACACACACACACACACACACACACACACACACACACAGCATGCATGTGATAATGCAGGTGGCATGCAGCATTCACACAACACAGACCAGTGAATGCAGACCAGACATTCATAGTGGCAGTATGTACACTGCCCTGGTGGGGACAGTACAACAGGCAGGTGTCATTTAGTAGGCATACAGTACACACATTCATGGTAGTTTGCATGCATCAGCGTGATACACCGTGTGGCCGCGGGCTTGTTGAGAGTACACATGGCTGCCGACAGTATGTAATGTACACCGCAAACATGTGCGGTATCATGTGGACATGTGACGATGGTGACCCACCGCATGCACCACATCACAATGGCTGTCACGGTGCAGTGTTATGTGTACAGTCTACAGATACAATGTATGGGTAACAGTGATGTCTGTGCAGGTACGTTTGCTGTGAGCTGTGTGCATAGCTGTACTGTGTGTAGTGCGGGCTCTGTGCCACTGCACAGTAGCAGGACACAGCTATGTGTCTGTGCGATGCGTGACCTGGACGCATTACATTGCCATGTCTGTAAGTCAGTTCAGATGCTCAGCAGCACGTATATGGTGGTCATTGGAGCCACCTGTAGTAGCTGTGGAGAGGCATTCCATGTCACTGGTGTACTACATTGGATGTCCAGGGGGTCCACTACAGTGATGAACCCACTATGTGTGTACAGGGTGCAACGGTGAGTACCCACTGTGGATGTGCTGTGTGGCAACATGCCTGTAGGTATCAACCATGGCCTTGTCTGTCTGAGTCATTGACAATTGTGTGTGGTAGACATCGTGCACACGGCCCTGTGGTGGCCCATGTGACATACAACCATAGTAGTGTGAGGTGTCACATTCTGTACGGATATGCTGACAGTGTGGATGTCTGCTATGTTGTGCATAGGTCATGTCATGGTGTGACAATGCTGCAGCCAGACATCCACGTGCATGGGACATGGCATGTGCCATGTCACAACGTGTGCACCCGATGCAGGGGCATGGGTCACATTGGTAACACCTGTGCTCTGGCCAGATCACAGCTCACTATGTGGTACTGTGTGCATACTGCACTGGCATACCAATGCATACTACACATGCAGCCATTGTGTAACACCTACACCATTGTATGCATAGCTGACTGCACGTAACACACCAATAGGTTGTGTGGTGTCATACCACTCTACACTAATGGGTGTATCTACTGTACATGGGTGGTGTGTGTGTCGGGTGGTGCGAGCTGTATACCGTGACTGGGGCACACACAGGTGAGCATGTCATGCCTAGACACATGGGGAATATCAATACAGCAGAACATGCCTTTGACTAGCAACAGACTTACCTGCAACAGACCCTTGTCCTTGCGACACGCCAGATGTACCTGTAAAGGCATTGCACAAAGGTATACACATTAGCCATTACTATCTCCACGGTCAGCACTGTGCATCTCACATCATGCATGTGTGTGGTAGCATATGCTATGCACATGTCTGCTAACACAACATAGCATACTATGGTTTGCATCTTGTGTGGCCATATACCTGGCATGTATTGCTATATCATGTGTTGTACTATGACACCCACACCCACGTCGCCTATCATACAAACATGCAACACTGACTTACCATGCGGCTCCAGGCTCATAGCTCGGGAGACACCCACCTCCACGATGGACGCAAGTGTTTCTGCGTGTTCTTCCGTGGGTGTCCCCAGACTGGCCAGGAGCTCCTCCGTGGCTGTGAGTGGGGGCTGGGTTGGTGGCCCACCACCTGTCCCACGTTGTTGCCTGGCGATTGCAGCGGCACGCTGTCTTGCATGCCGGATCAGGTCTGTGCAGTGCCTGCGGATTTGTTGATAGCTGCAGTTGTTTCCGCCCACGCTGTTCACCCTCCTGCACATCTCCTCCCACATCTCCTGCCGTTCCTGTGCCTGCTGCGGCACATGGCTAAATAGGGCGGCGTGGTTGCCATGGAGGTATAGAATGATCACCTCCTCCTCCTCTCCGCTGAATGGTGGAAGCCGGGGCGTGGCATTATCTGGAAGACATAATGATGGTGGCAGGTCACATTCACACTGCTGTGCTGGCATACTGTTGGAAATACATTGCTATGACATGTACGACATCTGCACAGTGATCTGTGAAGGGCATCGTGGCAGTGACACAGCCGATGTTGTGGCTTCACACCATTGAGCACTGGGTGTCACATCATATCTGTGTGCCACCCCATCACACTGTACACGCACCATGTAGATGTTAGCCTGCCATGGACATGTGTACCTGGCTGCACCTATGTCCATATCAGTTGGCATAGGTCCCCATGTGACGTCTGTGCTACTGTTCACCTGGACGCTGTGTATATGTCAGTACACATCACGTCTGTGTCCATTGTGAATGTCAGCAGCGGCACTGTACACATACACATGGACACCTGCACATGCATGTGTTGTGCCATGTACTTCCACACAGCACTTTACGGGTGCTGGACAACTTGCCACAGCTCACCTGTGTTGCATATGTGATAGACATGGAGCAATGTGTAACCATGACACATTAGCAGGAAAGGCCATGCATAGCATGTACACACACACATTGTGCAGAGCATCACACAGCACCTGTAACATGACAGGGTGCATCGCCGCCACATTACTGCTGTGTATGGTTGATAGTGAGAGTGCCTTTTGTCCATTGCACCATGTGGGACTGTGATAGCTCATGCAGCCTTGCTGGTCAGCTCTGCATGATATGGCAGGGTATGCCACATACATGGCACTGGGTGTGATCCACCTGGGGGTTGATGGTATTGGCAGGGTGGCTGTCCATTGCATATGTCATAGCTGTGTGAATATGGACATTCAACATGTTTATCACCATGGTGTGGACACTGTCCTCGAGCGCGGTATGCTGTACACTGCTTGTTGAGGGTGTGTCTGGTGCATGCAGGTATCACACATCCATGCATACACTGTAGCCCTGGCAGGTGCTATGTGCTGGGATATTGATCGACACAGTGCTGTATGTGGACAAACACCGCTATCCCATGCACATGGATGGCTGCCTGAACTGATGTGGGTAACACATATGTGTACATCCAGTGCCCGCTGCCACCCACATGTCTGCTGCTGCACTACACACCACCATCCCTCCCTCTGTGAATGTGGTGTTGGGCTCAGCAGAGGTATCAATGTATGGGGACAGGGATGTTCACATAGCAGGCCCACTGATGGTATCGTCGATCTGACCATACACATATGATGCACCCCTCACACATACAACCCATTCATATTGTTGTTCACAACGGTGACACAGCTATATTGCTATGCCGGAGGCATTCACAGACATACATACACAGAGGCATGCACGTCCATCTGTGTCATTGCCTGGACTATTGGTGTGGTTTGGCACCTAACGTGTTTGACTGCAGGTGGCGCAGACCTACTGTGCACATGTCTACATGGTAGGCCTGTTCTACGGTAGGCATCTGTGATGTGCTGTGCACATCTCATATCTGCACATTTGTTTGGTGTCTGTCACTGTCCTCGAGCGAGGTATGCTGTACACTGCTTGTTGAGGGTGTGTCTGGTGCATGCAGGTATCACACATCCATGCATACACTGTAGCCCTGGCAGGTGCTATGTGCTGGGATATTGATCGACACAGTGCTGTATGTGGACAAACACCGCTATCCCATGCACATGGATGGCTGCCTGAACTGATGTGGGTAACACATATGTGTACATCCAGTGCCCGCTGCCACCCACATGTCTGCTGCTGCACTACACACCGCCATCCCTCCCTCTGTGAATGTGGTGTTGGGCTCAGCAGAGGTATCAATGTATGGGGACAGGGATGTTCACATAGCAGGCCCACTGATGGTATCGTCGATCTGACCATACACATATGATGCACCCCTCACACATACAACCCATTCATATTGTTGTTCACAACGGTGACACAGCTATATTGCTATGCCGGAGGCATTCACAGACATACATACACAGAGGCATGCACGTCCATCTGTGTCATTGCCTGGACTATTGGTGTGGTTTGGCACCTAACGTGTTTGACTGCAGGTGGCGCAGACCTACTGTGCACATGTCTACATGGTAGGCCTGTTCTATGGTAGGCATCTGTGATGTGCTGTGCACATCTCATATCTGCACATTTGTTTGGTGTCCATCGGTCCACGGGCCAGTGGTGGGACATACAGGGATGTTGCTGAACATATATGCATGCGACCCTGTACAGCTGTGACGCTAGCCTCTCAGATGCTCATGTGTCATGGACGTGAACACCGTACACACACATGTGGTTGTGGGCTGCCGTCCGTACCATCTCCACCTGTGGGTTGCTATCATCCCACACACTCCTTGTACTGTATGTTCAGGCTATGCACCTATGTGGGGCTTGTGTGCATGCAATACGATACTATGTGCCTTTGCACCCATCACAGACAATGTCACACAAGTACACCGGCAGCCATACACATCGCAGCTTGTTGTCAGCACGTCACATGTGGTACACACCTAACACATCTCCTGTGGGACATGGTAATTTGTATGGGCATGTCCAGTTGTCACATACCACAGCTACCCCTACATGACGGCTATGCAGGACATGTGTGTGGACATCTACTGTGACATGTACACGAGCAATGCCCCCCTACCTACATCACATGGTACTACCTGTGGAGTATGTGTGTCTGCATCCATGCTATGGCCATAGATGACAATTGTACATCAATATGTGCAACATACCTCATTGGGGTTGTCATGTGCACATGTTCCATGTGTCAATGCATTGTTTGTGTCTGTTGGGGGGTCATTGTTGTGCATGGTTTACATGGCTGACATAGCGTACTGTGTCTGATTCCAGGTACTTCATTCGGCTACCAGCATTGTACATTTCTACAGCACATTCCAGCCATCATGTAGCCAGCTTAGATGACAATGGGAGGTGTTCCGCCATGTGCACATATGTCACACAGTACGAGGGTGACTGACACACATTGTCAGGACTGGGTTCTGACTGCTGTGGCTGTGTGTACTGGTGTTGACAACCATGACTGCACCAGATGGTGTCTTCTGGATGTGTGACATTCACAACAAACACCTACATTCACATAGCAGCGCATCGTCCACGACAATGGACATTCCTGCATGAACACTGTGTACGGTATGTCTGTATGACCACTGCAAATATCACTGGTGGCCACCAGCATGGCTGCCTACAACAGCAGTGTGTATCCTGTGCAAACATGGGTTACACCAGTCACAACACACCTGTGTCACATGGCCCTGTAGTGGGTGACAGTGCAGTTCCATTCATCATGTAACAGTATACATCGTGCACCAGTATGTTGCAGACATGTGAACGGCTGTGCTAGTCGACATATGCACACATGACACATCACCTGGTACACCATGTCTGCCTTGCCACCTGCTATTGTGACCACCCTGTGATGACATTGTACGGCCCACATGGACTTGGACATGTGATGGCTCGATGGTGAATTAACCCTCCAGGTGTGTGTCTAGCCAGGTGTCCAGTAGCCAGTGGTCTGCATGCAGGGATAGTGTACATTGGCCTACTCTGTCACTGGGACTGTTGACTATGGTCATACTGTTGTGATGCAGGCATGTGGTGTTTGTCCAGTCTGATAGTCGTGTTCAACCACACTACCGTGGCACACATGACCTGTGGACATCTGCCTAAGGTGTGCAGCCCACATGTACATCTTCACATGCTATGCTGCCTGTGCAGCGGTGTCACATGTCTGTCTCCGGCAGGGCTGTCACAGGTAGGCACAGCATGCAGTGATGTGTGACAATGCTTACACCCTCCACTGTGCTGTACACTAGCACTGCACACACAGTACAGCACACATGTCATTTATCTGCAGTGCCTGGGACCTGCCTCCATGCCCTACACGGCACACCTGCCAGTCCAGATTGTACACAGATCATACCTCCCAGGCACATACCTGGACTGCAACACACACGGGTGGGTGGTTCCCACACCACACCGTGATTTACACACATACTGTATATTCCCATGACACATTGCATCATAGGTAGTCCATGTTCAGATACCCATGTTCGTGGGTCGCTACGCACATTGTGACACGCGACAGTGAATACACTGTACACCACAGGTTACATGCCGGTCGGGTTGGCATACTGTATATTGCACCTAGGACAGTTGCTACTGCTATGTATTGCCAGCAACACGCCCTTCCCTAGTATGGACTCCCATGTACCCACACATGCTTGGCCATGCAGTACGCATAGCTGGGTGACACATTACACGACACATACCATACCTACACTACCCTCAGCATGCACCAAACCTCCATGTGTCTGTGTGCTAGGCCTACACACCTCCCCCCTCTGTTTGCTGAACATCCATGCTTCCCATCCCTGCTAGCCACACCCTAAACACACAACCATAGCAGCATGCATGGTACATACACACTACAGCCGGTATTACTGACATCCACTGACAGAGGTAGTTGATGGCATGGCACCCCGTACGATGGACAGTCTACGTGCCTATGCCAACGCTGATCACAGTGCACTTCTGCTACATTTACACACTGGTAGGGACCATGCTATTCCACAGTGTGACATGGTGGTACTGGCCTTTTCACAGACGCCACATGTATGTATGTATGCTGTATGGGCACATGTGCAGGTTGTTGCATGGTAGTTATGTTCACCTGTGTGTTGTGTGTCACTTGACAGTCATGGTGTGTCCTCATGGTGCATGACATACTCCACAGCTAGCTACCTACACATGACTGCCAGACATTGCAGTGTGGGCCCTCACGCAGTGTGGTGGTATGTATCTGCTGTTTGACTACATCCACATTCAATGCAGCATACCACAGTCATGCAGGCATTGCCGACACAGATGTTGCTGGCATCGTGCCTGCCAATGGCGTACCTACCAACAATACACACTCTCACTCACTACAGGGTTCCAATCCTTGGCTGGACATTGTATTAACCCTGTGGACACATACATAGTACTTCCATGCACATGTTATGTCCGGGAACACAGTCCCAATGTCACCTCAAACCGCCATAGTTGTTGTATCCCGCCAACCTGGCTGTTGCATGTCTCTGCAGCAGCACACTGCAGTGACTGCTAGCACATTCATGTACGTTGTGTATCCTGACCACCACACTACCACATCTATCACACTACACATGGATGGTACTGCATTGCACGTATGGGGCTGCATCTCTACACCCATGACTGGGCCATTCAGTATGGCACTGGGCCACATCTTGACATACATGCTTCACACACTCATTGACTACCTGCATGCCTTTCCTGGCACCCTTGTTGGTCTTCTGTGTGCCACAGCACACCACATCCCATGCTGGCCACCTGTCATATTATTGCATGGGTGGTTGGGGTGGTACAGAGGGTATCACATCAGACATGATCCACTCTTTGCCCTTCAGCACCATTCCACTTTATGCTATTGCCAATGTACACATCCAGCATCACATCGTACCCTATGTCTCGGGATGTTACGCCATGTGCCTTCTGTACAGTTCACACAGTGGTGCAGGCATATCATGCTAACTACAACAAGTCAGGGACGTGTGACATTGCACAGTCCTCAGAGATGTGGCCCCTCATGCTCAGTATTTGCATACGTACACTACCTGCTGTCACACAGTACTGTACATGCCTACATATACCACTTCTACATACCTGGCAGCATTCTAGCTCATCGTACTCATGTTGCTGACACCCATACAGGTGTCAGTGTGGCAGATATATCATGTAGATATCATTGCATCAGTTACGTCACACATAGTGCATACACATCACCTTTGCATACTGACAGTCATGCGGTGTGTATCACATGGATACTGTCCCTATACAGGCATATCACGTTGTACATGGTTGATGTACACACACATGCCCCACATGGTGCTGTGGTTGCCATATTACACCATGACGTGGGTACACATGTGCAGGACCACGCATTTCTGGACCGTATGTCTAGCTGATACCTTGGGTGCCCTTGTACCTGTGCCATACACACATGTACACACAGGCCATGTTACAATAACACATGTGTGGTGTACCTTACACAATGGATACAACGTTACATGTCTCAGTATAGTCATGCTGTGATCTCTACCCAGCTCAGACAGTTGACATATGCAAATGACAGTCATGTAACACATCTGTACTCACCTGCATGCCACTAACACAGGGTTGTAATCTACTCTGCCATGGGCCATGTTCTCCACAGTACTGATGCATGTAGTACTCCTACATGGCGTTTACAGTGGGCAGGGTGGGAGGAGCAGTCCTGCATGTGTGCACACATGCCACATTGCTCGGCCCGGCGCCTGTGTGACATCCACAGACTGGACACACACCGTGCTGTGGGACATAGGTCCTGTGCACATCCCACAGGGGCACACTGTGTCACTAGTCATGTGATAGCTCCCTTGCTGGTAGGGTGACACAGACCCATGGTACCACCACAGCGGACGTACTGTATAGACATAACAGTTGACATCCACTTCTGCCGTTCAGTGGACACTACCATGGGGGGGGGTGTCACTACTGTGTACATTGCACATGTGTTTACACACGGCCCTGCTGGACATCATTGTGGCACACATTGCACCTGCTACGGAATGTTTGGACATGGTTACTTGCCGTTCCCTCCATTTCGGGTACCTATTCTGCTACTACATTGTCCCATATGTGCAGGCCATACATATCTTGTGTATGTACATAACATTAGGCCAACCCTCCATCATGCATGCTATGCCTGTGATACTGTCAATGATTTGTGAACATATCCATCATGACAGCTTTGCATTAGACATACTTGACATAGTCGCCCCTACTGCGTGGGATACGTGCACGTCGTGCGCACATTCCGTATGACATCGACGGTATATGCCCATGCACATGTGTGCTGTGACACTATACATACATGTCCTATCCCCTGCTGTGGCACTTCATTGTTGGATATCCACTGCCAGCATCAGCGTGGGTGGTGGCATTGTTCTGTGTTTGCAACCCCTATGGCAGACCTGGGGTAGGGTTACCACCTGTGCCACTTTGCAAGGGACAGTCCCTCTTTGGGCAGTTGTGTCCTGACAAAATATATTACAAATGGCAAATGTCCTGAGATTGTAGGACATCACTATATCCCATTTTATGTAAGAGTTGCATAACATAGTTATTTATGTATGTACATTCCTAAATGTTACAAGACACACAATAAGCAACTTAACTGCTACAAGACTACACTTTTCTTTATGCAAAAGAGTACAGTTCTAACCTTTGTACTGACCATGGGTATGTGTCCACCTGTAACATCTGATGTGTGTCCCAAGATTTTCCACTTTGGCCATTTGAAAAGGTGGCAAGCCGAACCTGGGGTTATCCCGGTGTGTACATGTTGTCCCACTGCTGTGCACACGTTGTCCACAGTCGCTGGTATGCTGCGCGTTTAGCATTACATATCCAACCTTCGCCTCTCTGCCTGATGGACAGGTATCTTTACCTACACACACCGCTCACATACTGTACAGATTCGTCATACGTATGCGTTACACACCAGTACATGTCGTGGGTTCGACATACCTTTCCGCCTTTGGTTCATGCTCGTCTCTATTTCCTTGTTTCTCCTTCTGTATTCGTGTTTGTTCAGTATGAACATACGGTTTGAATATCCAGGGAGTCTTCCTTATATTCGTCGTCACCTGAGGCATGTGGGTTAATCAGGCCAGTAGCTGTTCCTCGGTGTGTACTTATGCGCATATCACCGGTGATCCCCCTCCTTTCGTTCGTTACGCGTCGGCACTAGGCCATGGTTCTTTCCTTGTGTGGCCGTTGGTTATTTGCAATACCTTCGTGAGGATGGTATGTATTGTATCATGTTTGTGTGACTGCATCCGCTATGTGTGGTGTCAGGTACATTTCGCTGTGGTGTTAGCCGTGGATTGTATGTGTTGGGTATGGTATTGTGTTCGACATGTGGGTCTCCGTGTCCTGGCGGCGTCTGTCGATGGCGTTGTGCATTCAGATGTGTAACATAGCTGTTATTTTCCTGTACACAGCGGATGCAAGGATGCATCAGCCGCTGCTAGTGTTTCCCACGAGCTTGTTGTGGGTATGCCGCTGTCATTGACTGCCTGTATGTGTTTGCTACGGTTTTAGCTGTTATCCCTTTGATATGTGCAATGGGGTATATCTGCGGATGTGGGTGACGGGTACGGGGTGTGAGTCTTGCATTTATACATACCAGATATGCTTGTGTGTGTGCTCCATCCCTGCTTGGGGAGCTGCAGGTTACCTGTCTGTTGTTCCGGGAATGTTTGTTTTGTTGATGTCGTGTGCTGTCGGTATCGCCTGCATGTGTGCTTCCTGCACGTATTCCTCCTTCACATCGGTTATATATCTGCGGATGTTCGTCCGTGCCTACTATCCATTGGCATTTTGTCGCTGATAGTTACGGTGAATGTGGTCCTATACTTGGGGCGGCCTGTATGCTACCGGTAGCCTCCTATTCGTGTGTCGCTTGCTTACTTCACGGTCGTGGAACACACCGGTATTTACGGACCATAAGTGTTCACGATCGGTGCCGGATAGCACATTCGTATTTTCGCCGTACATGCCTGATGCTGTGTAACGTTGCCGACGGACCGTGTGGAGTCTACCTTATGGCCGCCATACATACGGTCATGGTTTGTACATGCGTCCTTTGCATCTCCTGTTGGCTATGGCCCTGTGGTACACTTTGGGACATTTCCGCTTTGCATCGTTTTACGTCGCCACGTGCATAGCCACTGAGGAGATGTCCGTACTACTTTGTGGGTACTGCTGTACATACGCCTATGGTTCCTGTACTGTATGCCTACGCCTGTTATTACACTCCGCCTGTGACATGTCATCTACATACACATTTTACACTGGCACACACATTACACACACACAGCGGAACACACGACAACCTCACCTCACACATACACATATTGCCGCCATGGCTGTCAATCTTCTATTTCCAGAGTGAGGAACACACACAGTAGTAATGTGAAACAAATGGGCATAATGTGGAACACATAGTAATGGCATAGTGACAACTTCAGCTAAGTAGGTCATAGGTTGAGTATAATATGCTGATTTACTTACAGTGAAGAACCTTTAATGAATTACTATGAGTACATTCTATTTACCAGGATGTCATTTATATACATTCCTAACAATGGATGTTTGACAGACATTTTCAATGTGGAACTTGGAGGAACTGCGAGGAACATGAACTGTTTTACACCCCAAATGAGGTTCCTCATAATGTCGTACACTTCACTGGTATGCTTTCCGCCGCACGACGGTTGAACACAATACCTACGTTGGCCACATCGCGGTGGCGGCGTGTATCTCCGCACTCATATCCTATGGATATGACACGCACATATCTAGGGTTGCCACCTTTTCAAATGCCCAAACTGGGACATTTTTTGTAGAAACGTCAGATTCTGCATGCCAACACATACCCACGGCCAGTACAAAGGACAGCAATTCACTTTTTTGCCAGAATACAAACTTGTAGCATTACAGTTGCTTATTCTGTTTATTATAATATTTAGATGTTTCTTCTACAAAATAACTGTTTTATGCAACTAATAAAGAAAATATAGGAAATAGTTTTGTCCTACAATCTCAAGACATTTGCCATTTTATCAATGTTTTTGCAGGACACAACTGCCCAAAGGGGGACTGTCCCTCACAACGTGGGACAGGTGGTAACCCTACACATATCCCGTTACTGTACCGTGGACTGGTGACCATCCCGACACGCGGATATGTATTGATGCAGGTTAACATTTCCATGGCTGGCGTTACCTGCTCTGCCCACCCTCCAGGATGATCGGGTTGTCGGTCACTACGTTTACTATGTGGTGATTTCGCGTCTTACTTATCTGTCAACTTGCATCCCTGGGTTCCATATTACCCTGTTGTACTTTATATCTGTGTATGCGTACATATATTTCTACATGTGTACTGATATGTATTTCCGTATCTGTGTATGCACATGAGTACATATGTGGTCGACTTGCGGCGATAGTGGTAGCATACGGCTACGCCGTGTGCTGTAGAACCGGCATGTGTTGAGGTGTTGGCGTTCCATGCTCTGCTGGCTATTGGGTGTGCAGTGTTTGGGCGGTGCCTTTGTTGGAGTCACACATACGTCCGCACATACGGTACACATTACGGGCGGACATGTTTGTGTGGCGTCCATTTTACTGTGTGTGCAGGTCAGGAGGTGTCAGTCCATGGGGCCTACACTGTCAAAGTATGTGCTATGCGTTCCCTCTTTGCCAGGGCGTAGGCATATTGGGTACGCCTCTGTCTACCTACTGGGGCTGGCTCAGTGTGTCCATGGCGCTGAACGCCCTGTGCCTGTGCTTGCCCTGGCAGTTGTGGTGGGCTTGGTGGCCCTCCGGCATTATGTCCCTGCAGCAGCTGTTTCCGCAGAATCATATTGTGTAGCATACAACATACTATGAATATGTGGGCGCTTGTGCCTGGAGAGTACTGCAAGGCTCCACCGGATGTATCCAAGCACCGGAACCGTGATTTCAACATCCCGAACACACGCTCTATGATTATTCTCGTTTGTGCGTGTGCCTCATTATGGCGTTCTTGCATGTGTGTGTGTGCATTTCTGATGGGTGTCATCAACCACGGCTCCAGTGCGTAGCCAGCATCCCCACAAGGTGACCTTGTGTGATGTCCCCTGGCGAATACCTGATACAGCTGTGAGGCATGCCAGATATGGGAGTCGTGGTAGCTTCCAGGGCTGCCAGCACACACATCCATAATAATGCCCTGCGCATTGCACACAACCTGGCAATTGATGGAGGGGTATCCCTTGCGGTTTATGTAGCGTCTACCCTGCTCCCCGGGTGGTGACTTAATTTCTATGTGCGTACAGTCTATTGCACCCAGGACCTCCGGGTATTGTGCCACACGGTGGAAGCGGTGCATATTGCTAGCCAACTCCTCCTGAGATGTGGGGAAATTTATGTGCTCATGGGCATGTGGTAACATGGCATCCAGGAACTGGTGTAGTACCCTGGATGCTGATGCCTGTGAGATGCCCATTATGTCCCCGGTGGGCCTTTGAAAGGTACCTGTAGCCAGTATTCGCAAGCTCACACATACCTTTGTGTCCACTGGGATGGGCTCCCCTCTGTTGTCTCTTGTTCTCAGGCGCGGCCGGCACAGCTCCACTATTTGCTGTAACGTGTCCCTGTCCACCCTGTAGCGCTCTACTATCTCCAGGTCTCGCAGCCCCTGGTAGGTCACCCTTGGTCTGAACACTCTCCTTCTCCTGTGAGGCCTACGGTAGTTGTCGGCACCACCCTCCGCAACTCCGTCTGTCTCTGCCACATACCTATGCATCATGGCCACGGCGGCACCCAGCATATACATATTAAAAGTTCCCCGTCTGTTTACACCCTACGGTGCGGCGTTTGGGAAATCGCGCTGTGTGTTGTGTGCATTCACATTTAATACTGTTGTGCTGTATACCCGGTGATGTCATTGGGTGTGTCTGTGCAGCCGTATCCATGGATTATTTCCGTGGTTTTACGGTTGCAACTGCAACGGTACTGCCTGTAGTGTTACATTACAGTTGCCTGCATTGCCTTCGCCTTGCATCTTACATTACTGCATCCTGCAGGCACATGGCATATGATGCATTTTATCTGCAGCCGCAGTTATGCTACCTCTGTACTTGGCTGTGCTATTTCGGTTCTTTGCTCTTTGCATTTCTACTACATCCCCTACTATCTTTGCACTCATATGCCTCCCCTTTCCCGTTATGCGGGAGTCTGCATGCAGAGTTATCAGCTGCCGGCGTTTGCCCTTCCTGCATTGATTGGTGTTGATTGCTCATTACGGCTCCATTTACACTGCTTCCGCATTTCCTCGTATTCTCCGCATTACCTTCCTATATCCGTGGTTGTTGACGGTAAGGCCGTCACATGACTGGTTTAGGGAACGTAGTCATCCTCGTGCACATGCATCTGTACGTGCATTCTGTACTCTCAGCGCATCTATTTCCTAACACGCCAGTCCTGATGCTGTGATGTGCATTGTACAGCCCAGATTTGCTGACCTCCAATATCCTTCCTCCTACAGTGGCACACCCCTCTGTGGTTGACATGTATCTCGTGTAGGCCACTCCTCGGTGTAGTACCGCTCGCTTGCTCCATCCTTACGCGGTGCCGTTTTTGCGATTCACTATTATCTGCCTCATTTGCATGGAATTGACTACTAATACATGGTTACGGCGCCGAACACCGCCACCACTCCTTGACAACCATTGCGCTGGGGTTGAAGCTTTACATACATACTATGGTGTGTGGTGGCTGTGCAGCTGATGTCCGTTATACTGCTCTTTTAGGACATTGTCATATTATTTCATTGCTTTGCAACTTCTGTGCACATATCCCGGGGTCTGCTGTTCTTTCTACGTACGTGCCATTTATGTCATTTTTTACATTTTGTGCATATTTTCTTTGGACATTCTCGGTGCCTTTCCACATTGGCATATTGCACCTATATGATACCTGACTTTGACAGCCTTCCGTTACTCCTCCGGTATGTTTGGGTAAATGTAAACCGTTTTTTTTGGTTTACATTGCCGTGCCCTTACGCTACGCCTGCGCCACTTTGTGGATCGCTATTTGCCCTCATTTGCATGGTGCAATACCGCACACAGTGTGTTTTGCATACCTACGCCGGGGGCGGAGACGGTCTGGCGCACGCCGGTAGTGCACGTGGAATTCATTCATACCTGAATCGCTCAGCAGCCATATTTGGCGTTATAACGCCGACGCTATGCTGGCGCCTGGCGCAAGGTTCATGAATCCCGGGGGTAGTTTTTGCAGTGCATGCATTATTTTGGAATGCTCTAACATCTATTTAGCCAATTTGAATAGATCTATTAAAATTGATGGCCATTTTAATTTGAATATTATTGGTTTGATATATTATTGCAATTTGTTCTTATTGTAAAGCATTTTACATAGGTATGAATACATGGGCATTTTCTAAAAGAATTAAAGAACATTTATATGCAGTTAAAACTAAAGACAAAAACAATGTTAAATTTGCTTAGAGTAAATTTGCTGTTTCCCATCCATAGATTTAAGTTGTACTAGAATTTGGACAGAATATAATGCTTGCTTGCTTGTTTAATTTAATTATAATGGCCAGCATTCTTTTTCTGCTTTCAAATACCTTCACTAAATAATGACATCTCTCTCACTGTTTAGTTTTTATATATCTATATATGTATCTATCATAAGACATCCTTCAATTATTACCATCTCCTTCTTCCACATGATCAGTATTGCACCACTTTGTTTCATTTTTTTGTTTGTTTATTTTCTCTTTATCTCTCTGCTCTACTGCCATTAATATAATGAAACCATAATAAAATTTACCTAACCCAAGAGACATTTTAACTTCCAACTATTCCATTGATTTGATTACTTATTTGTTCTACTATTTAAGATGTAATTACACAAAAACTGCTTTTCCACTGTTTTTCCTAGTTGTGCTGTTTTTGCATGATGATCTACTATGTAAACTGTGTGCATCTTTTGCACACCTGGCCCATGCCTGAAACTGGTCCATTTGGGATGAGTGCTGTATCCCATTTAACAAACAAACAAACATGTATACATGCGTACAGGCATACATACATACTTAAGAAAGATAAAGCATTTTAAGTGCATTAAATAACTTCCCTCTTGAACATAAAAACAGTAAAAGTCCAGCAAGATAAACCAGATGTGTTTTAATAGTTGCTTGCTTGAGTGTTTAATTATAATGGGCAGCATTCTTTTTCTGGTTTCTAATGTATTCACTAAATAAGCATCGTCTCACTGTACAGATTTTTGCCCACATTCACAGAGGCATTTCTCCAAGCAATCTTTAAAGCAGATGTTTACCTAAAAGAATAAGAAGCCTTAGGATTAGAAATAGGTTTTGTTAGAGATTTGTGGTCTCTTTCTATTCTTGTTGAAAGTTTTCTTTCAGAATCAGCACCTTGGTTATTTATGCAGTTAAGAAGCTCATCATATTTTCACTGTCCATTTTTTCAAATAGGATAAAAGTTCTAATGTTTTTCTCTGCAATGATTAAGTCATCTAGTTTGTCCAACATCTTATTATTTTGTTTAAAGGAGAACTGCACCCACAGACTCAAAAAAAACATGTTTATTTCATCATGGTTTGGTGTTTTCTACATTTTAACACCACTCCGGGACTATTTACAGGTTTTTAAATACACAGGTTTTTAAATATTTCTATACGTAATTTCTGAGACTGACCACATTGGGTCTAGCATCTTGAAGTGATCCTGATTGCTTAGTCTGCCTCTAAGTATCCCACAATGCAGTGCTTGTCTGTAAAAAAAATGCATCATGCAGGCCACTTTCTTCCTCAAACTCCTGTCACTATATTGATTTTACATTACTACACTGTTGTCTTTCGGTCAGTTAGTTATAAGTAACATTTCATGTCATTCAATGACTACTTAAAACACAAACAGTGCAAATGCCACAGAACAGACTTTCAAAGTGCTTTTTATTGCTACTTATTTTTAGAATGGCTAAATTGCAGTCTTTTGTGAAGCCTGAATTGTACTACTTTGAATCGTCTCCCACCCCCCTTCACACATAACTTTCCTAGCTGCCAAACTGCTAAAGATAATTTGAGTTGTTACCTGCTGTGATTGACAGCTCACAGTAGGAGACTTGACTCAGGTACTGTTTCCTTGTTCTAGCCTTTACTTTTTGTATGGGTAGGGGAAGGACCAGGGAGCTTTGACATCACAGAAGAGGTGAGTTTTTAGGACGGCCCTGGAGATGTCAGTTTAGGGAGGAAATTGGCCAGAAAACTACCTGTATTTATTGGCACTGATGACATCAGTGAATTGGAGACTGCAGTACGCTTTTCCAGGGTAGGATAAAAGTTTTTTGAAAGTGAAACCACCACAGTACAGTAAGGTACTATTCTAGTGGACAGAAAGAGTCAATTTAAATATTTTAAATGCTGTATTGTTGTTTATTCATAGCAGGGAATGTAAATAGGCAGAAAAAGGATTGAGAAGTTGTGCATTTAATAATAGAATCTCATTGTTGTCCTTTAAGTAAAAAATATGTATATTTTTGCTCTCTATTTCTGTCTTTACCTCTTCTAGCCATCACATACAAATGTCTTGATGTCCTTGATTTACTTAACATGCAGCTGTAAAGAGGACTTAAGAAGCTCACCTTGCTTGGGAAAGTATATTTCATTGATTTCCATTTTATTCTGAAATTCTTCCAACTTGCAAGAAATCTTCTGCAAAAAAGGATGCAACCTGTTAAATGTCCTTCTTCAAGTAAAGAACTTGTAGAAGAGTTCTTTTAAAAATCATACTTAAAATAAGCATCCATCAGCAGTCTAAGAAAATGGCTCCAGCCTTAAATAGTAATGTCTGATCTGATATAAATACAGATGAAGGAACCAAACTTTGCTGTCAAAAGAAGTAACTCTTTGAAGATCACCTGTACCCTGCTGCTCACCCGGTGGCAATCTTGGACCTTTCTCATAACTCCAATTTCTTACTTGTCTTTGAAACTGATTGGAAGAAATTCAACTTTTGAACATTGTTCTCCAGATCAATTTCTTGATATCCACTTCTTGAAAATATTAACAGAATGGTTATGATCAGTGATCTGATCATAATCCTTTGCATACTGAAAATGATTAAGATTTCATTTGTCAGTAAATTCTGGCCAAACTGGTATCTTCTCCTATAGTTTAACTCAATCCTTAGGTTTCTTTTCTCCTTACAGTATTGTTCTAATATTGTGTAGGTCCCATAAACCTGCTTGTACTTTTTAAAACTTTCATTTCCTTGCATTGGATTCAAAGGAAGGGCAAGCCCGCCTACTTTTTTTAAGCTTAACGTCTCACATACTTTGCAGTGGAATTCATCTCTACCTGCACGGCATATCATAGACAGAGATACATATGTAGTTTACTCTGTGGGTACTGCTGTCGATCTTAGATGGGCAATTGATCCTGCTAATGTCAGGAACCAGGGGTGTAGGCAGGATTTTCAGATTTGAACTCACAGCTCCTAGACTGCTGTCCCCAAAAAGCCACACCGACATCTACACATTGCTCTCTGTGCATTTCCTTAAACTGCTGACCAGCCCATGCTTCTTTCACAATGCCACTCACTGAATGAGCATTGTCACCCATATGCCAGGATGGTAATTACTTGCATGATGAAGCAGCTTGAGCATTTCATATCTTCATGGCTTAAAAAAAAGAAAATGCCTTCCCATTAAAATTTTGCAGACTTCATTCCAGTGAAGTTGTACCCCCCCCCCTCACACACACACAAACACACACTTAATTTGTCATAAACCTTGTTAACCATAATTAGCAATGACAGAAATGTTCACTGTTGTATTTTAATACAGGACTAGTAACTGAGCAAAACTAGTTATTTAGTTCATTACAAATGGCAAATACAAATGTGCAGTAAATAGCTTTATTTCTAGTCAATCATAATTGACATTAAATGGATTACTTTAAAATACCCCCTACTTTTGCAAGCAGAAGGGAAACACAAGATCTAGAAAATCTCTCAGTTAGATACACACAAGCAAAAAGACACGTTTGTGCATCTCAGTGTCATATAATGTTATGCTGGAAATAAGTTTATGCGCTGATCATTGCACGGATTGAAATCTTTCAGGACTTGCTCAATGTCAATGTTTATATCATCATGCATATCCATGAGTGCCAATTCTGTTTAATGGTGCTCACTCATGCAGTTTCGGAGCCAGGTCTTTATCCTCCTCAAGGCACTAAATGTCCTTTCTGCAGATGCAACACTGACTAGCATTGTTGCCAGAATACTTAATACAGTGTTGATATCTGGATAGAACTCTGGTTTTAAGTGCTGCAGTGTATCAATAATTGTGGTAGGGAGTTGGTTCTCTGGTACCATGTCTCACTTTGTTGACCATCCTACCAGTTCATCTCTCAGGTTATGTAGAGTAGACAAGTTGGTCTTGTAAGCCTCATACAGTTCAATAACTTTGGTATCATCCTGAAGAATGTACAATGACTTGGGTACCAAATATTGTGCCAGGAAACATGGGCAGCATTCAATAAGCTGTTTATTCAGTTCAGCTATCATATGGTCCAAGAATAGTATGCATGCGTTTCATCTGTAGTATTCCTCTAGATTAGAAGCAGTGATGTTGCTCCTTTTTGTTTGTCTGTCACATATCCTAGTTACACTTTCTTCGGTGAAGACGTGACTTGCAAGTTACTTTTCCTCTTCATATAGCACTTTGAATTTGCTGTCAGCATGTCCCCTAATATTTTAAGAGCTTCTGTGATAACTGAACTTTCTTCTGATGCCTGTATCAGATCAATCTGTTCATGCTGAAGATAAAGATGAAGAGGCTTAACAATGCCCAGTATAGATTCCATTATTACCAACTCAACAATGAAATCAAATTTGGAAATAGAATATAGGTACCTTTCTGCCTCTTTATCAAATTTTGCCATATTTTCCAAACAACTGGCAATAACAACATGCTTCATCTTAAAGGCATGCAGGCAATCGGCTTTACTCATCCACCTTGTTGCCCCTGGTGCACATACAGAAGTACTTCTGTCTGCAGACACATCATCGTTGTATTCTGATGGCAAACTTGCAAATTCCTTCAGCTGACACAAATATACATTATGACATTTTGCAGATGAATTTAAAGTGGCAATTACACTTCATGTGGCAAGTGCATTTGCCATTTCATGCATTACACAGGAATGTACAATAGCCATGTTCAGGTTGCATGATTTGCATGCTGAGTATAGCACTTCTGGAAAGAATGCCAGAATTCTTGTCTGAAATCCACTGAAATGACTATTCATGTTAATACCTCGGTCATAACCCTGTCCATGCATACATCCTTTATCCAGACCCCATGCTGTCAGTTGTTGCAAGAAAATATCTGCCAATGCTTTTCCAGTGGTGTCCATAGCCTCTACAAACTCAATGAGGTCTTCTTGAATTTCTACCTTCCTGTGAGTGCGGTGAACATATCTTAGAGTCAGTGTAATCTGCACTTTCCGGGAAATGTCCTTAGTGCCATCTGGAATTAAACTAAAGTAACGTGCGTCCTACACCCTGTTAAGAATATGTCATTGAATCTGCAAGGAAATTAGCTGAATCAATTAATTTTGAATCTGTGCTGAAATGTACAGAGCATTTCTAGGTGCCTTTTGCAGATGTTCTGCAAACAAAGGGTCCAGTTCAGCAGTATATTGCAGCAAAGATTTGAAGGTCCCACTGTCTAACAGTCAACCTCATAATGGCAAATTTTCTTTTCCACACAAGATGATTATTCTCACTCTATGTTTTAAGGCATGTAATATGTGCTCTTGCAGTCTTTTATCCATCTGTGAAATGGAGTGCAGTGCTATTTTCACGCTGCCACAACACACTTTTAAAAATGCCTCTGACCTCGCAACTGCATTGCCATGCTCTTTAGAGTTACTGTGCCGCTCCAAGATCTTTTTTGCATTTGACTAGTTGGTCATTGGTGTGGAGACCAACACAGTGTCCTTTGAACTACTGAAGACAAAGCAGGGGCCGCAGAAAACTCCATCTAATTTCTTTGAGTACCGTGTAAATTTAAAGTCTAGTACTCTAACCATGTCCTCAGTTGCCCTAGTGGATCATGTTATTGTCTCCATGATGGCCCTATATATACATTGAGTGGCATGTAATGACACACCAGCATCAGGTGGAGGGTGGACAACAGCCCTCTTCCGAACAATCCTCCTTTATGGCACCTCATCCACACTTTGGCTATGACCAGAGTCACTGTTGTGGAGATTGCCCTGGGACATCTGAGAAGTTAACACTGATGATAGCCATATGTACAACCTCTTGCATTGGATGAAAAATATAATACAGTTGTCTCCAATACCAGGTGAAATTGCAAAAGCAAATGGTAACACCATACTGTGCTGCAAGCATAAGCTTCCCATCTCACAAATGCAAAGCACTGCAAGAACTGCCTATGCCAACAATAAAGTATAAGAAATACATACCGATCAACCTTTATTTTTCTACTGCCTATATAAATAAATTCCTAATGTTAGAATGTAAATGTACTTGAATAAGAGAAACATACCTTAGCAAAATATGTACTTCATTGCAGAAAAATCTCCTTCAAGGAAATAAAAGTCACAATCTTCTCTGTCTCAAAACAGACTCCTTGCATTCAAGTTCTTTAGCTACACGGTTACCTTTTAATATAGATTCAGCCTTCTGAGCACTCTGAAGATGCAAATGAGGTGTGAGCTTATTTGTGTAACATATGTAAACATAATGTAGCATCTATACCATCCTTAGGTGCTAATGGCTTGAAACTATAAATGATTAGTCTGACTGAAGCAAAACACAGTAATTCATGGATAACCTTCCTTGAAGTAGGTACATCAAAGGATACACTTACAAAGTGTGGAACTAACTTTAGTGAGCTTTTAACCAAAATCAAGCACTCCACTTGCATGTTTCTTAGTCACAGTAGCAGAGTTTCCTCCCTTTGCTGTAAACTTTTGCTCACTGCCAAGTATTTGCATCACACCTTGAAAGAGAAATGAAAGAATATGCACTAGAGATTGCATGTCTTATAGTAAAGTAGAGATAAAGGAAGGATTCTCAGAATGCTAAGAGAAAGAAGAGCTGTAGTTTTGCAAACATATTCATAAATATTGTGGCAAGTGGCTCATTCCACTAAATAAGCTAACTACACATGCACAATCAACTGAGAATATCCAACTGTATGAACTAATACTGGATATGAAATGTGAATTGCTTGTATGCACATTATTTGATTACTATTGCAAAGCTGTGTCTGTGGCAAAGAGAGATAACCCACTGTAACTGCATTGTGTATGTACAGCATTACATATTATAATTATGTATTACGTATTATACGTATTATGTATTATAATTATTAAATACTGTTACTTCACCATGGAAAGATTGGACTTTTTCTGTTTTGCTTATTGGTTGGAAACATACGTTTTCGATTTTTTGGAGTGTATGTACAGTAAATAGTATGATAGTTGAAATTCAGAGCTGTCTAATTGTTTAACCTTTGTTTCTTTTTTTTATCTTTTTTAATTTGCTTTTACCATGTGTGCAGCATGTGGTATAATGTGAACACAGTTCACTGCTTAAGCAAAAAATGAAACATTTAATTTCAGTCAACTTATAAAGTGCAAACAAGCTTAGTGGCATTGCATAGTGGTCAGCATCATGGATGGTAATGACTGCAGAAATTCCACGTTAGCTGACTGTCTCTGTGGCACAAGTGCTAAATACAATGAATTTAAGAAAAAGGGCAGAAGTATAGTAGGGTTCTAAGCCCACTGGAGGCATTTTTAGTGAGGCTGTCACAATGAGTTCTTACACAGTTAATATTTGTTCAGTATTGCCTTTTCCATTTGCATGTTGCTGAACTGAGAGCAAACATGATTTACTGCTTAAGGAAAAAAGTGAAAGATTTAATTTAATGCACCATTCTGCTTGCAAAAAGGCTCAGCAGTGATGGGCATATGTAAGCAGTCCGGATATTACTGAGTGGAGAAAATGTACCTGCTGCCCCCTTTTCCATGTGGCAGCAGGTGTAAGTGCAGTAAGTTTATGGTTAGAACACTAGTGAGCCAGGGTTCAAATCCAGCCGACTACATTTTAGCAAGATTGTCGCATTGTCATTGCTCCCAAAACTTTGATTATAAAAGTAATTATTGCATACTAATAGCTATGTATGGTAGCTTGATTGACAAAAAAAGGTAAAATTACTACTTGCACAAAATACTTTTGTAGGTGTCAAAGTGTTATAGCTCATTAATGACTAACATATGAACCCCAGCTGATTATGTGTAGAACAGTTTTAACATGACGATGCATAATAAAAAATGCAGTTATATGTCTCTGATGGACACAGTAATTTACTGACAATCATCTAGATCCCTTCAATAACCCAATTACTGTAAAACAGAAGGTATTGTGAAGTATGTACCATAACTCCAAACTCTATTACTAAAGTCATGGAATGGAAGTCTATTAATTTCCAATATATTGTCAGACATTAGTCCTGCATCACAGCTGAGAATGCATGCGCCAGGATCTTTTAATGTCACACACATACAGGCTTAATTGAAGTATATATCACCAGTCACTCTTTCAGCTGTGCCTTTTAGGACACATCATTGCATCAATCTAAATCAGCTTGGTTGGCTTGAACTACCTAGCCTAATCCAGTATAAACAACTGATTATGGCCTATAAAATCCTGTATAATCTGGACAAAACTCCTGCACTTAAAAATATTATCACCCCCTATAACAATCCTAGACTGCTTTGATCCTCTAACAAACTACTAATTCAGACTAGCAAAATTAATAACACAGTCGGTAATTCTCTCTTTGCAAACTCTGTAAGTAGATCCTGGAACTCTCTTCCAGCTGATATTACCTTACTGTCCACCTTAGGTCAATTTAAAACTAGACTCAAACAACATTTGTCACTTAACTGGCTATGTCAATGTATCAAGTCAGGCTAACTCGAATGTGTAAAAATCTGTTAACCAGTTTACTGTGTAATTTAATTTAATCCTGACTTGTGCTCAGGACTAACTGTAACCTGTGGAACTTGTTTACTTGCTTACTTATGTAATCTCTGTAAATAGTCTGTTTGTAATATGTAATGCTGGTATTATGCAATGCTGTATCTGCTTACCCTTGGAGCTTTTCTCCCCGGGCCTCCGCTGAAAATGGACATGCATCCAGTCGGACTATCCCGGTCAACAAATGTAAAATAAATAAAAATAAAAATAAAATATCTTTAATGACCACAACTCCCAAAGACTTCTTCTGTGGCAATGGGGGATTAAGCTGTATGGAAATTTCTGCATTCTCTTTTACATAAGTTTGAATCCCACCTTGTACAAATTACTTTTAACAGTGAGTAAGTCCCAAAATATATGTGCCAAGTCATCCCATTGATTCCTCCAAAGTCAAGGATTAAAAGACAAGCCATTAAGCATTTCAGTGTGTTGACTATTGGACAAAGTGTGACCAGGTATAATATCACACGTGCCAAAGATCACTGCCAAGTTTCACATCATCAGTGCTGTTTCACAAACTCCCTTCCTCTTTGTTTGGAAATATCTCTCTTTGCTTACCATCATGCAAATGCAGTTTGCATGGTTGTGTGTGTGTGCATACTGGTCTGAAAACACAAGATCCCAATTTGGTGCCAAACCATTGCTACTGTTGTTGGAGAACCTCTGCAGACATAGCAGGCAATAGGGATGATGGTGCCTAATTCAGGTCACACAGGTGGGTGATGGAGGAGTCCAAAATCTCTGTTGCACTCCTCATGAAGCACTACATCTGAGCCTGCTGCAATGGGATTATACTGAATCTCAGTACAAGACTGAGGCTTGGAACAGCCTAGCCAGTACAGGCATACCACACACTGAGAAGCAGCGCAGACACCACTACAGTGACCTTAAGACCTTAACTTGTGTTAAGTATACAGATGAAGCAACTTAAAATGATATGGAATGGTGGAGGTAGCCAAGACTGGTATGCACAATGCTTTCATTTCTCTTCTTCTCTCATTGTCTGTTTTACACCTGCAGAGGAAATCACAGTGAACAGAGAGGCGCATGCCAAGAAATTGACATGACTCCGAGAGGCAAGAAGTATGTTGACAGCATAATTGACCCTGATTCTATTAATTATTGTGATTACATTTATCTGTATCAACTTCAGCATGCATACCTTAACTGTAACAGCAAGCATGTATGCTTTCTCATGCAGCTGTTGGTGATTCTATTAGGCATGTGTAGTAGTGTATTCATATTATGTTGGCTCAATAGCCACAACTAACCTATAGATTCACATTCAACAAGTATTATTTTTACAGTTGAAATTCAGCAATACTGGCTTTAATGCCATGTTGTTAACTTACTCTGTATCTTTGAAAACATCTATGGAAGATGTTCATATTCCAAGGATTACTTGTAACAATTCGCAATCATTCTTAGGAGAGTGAAAACTCTATAGCAAGGATAACAGTAAACAGCTTTTTATTGTAATAAAGAATTAATGTGGCATATCATGGTTCTAATCATCGCTTTTCTTTTTTGTCTCACCCAACCCCTTATCTCTCTTCTCTATTTAATTTTTTTTTTGGTGGGAGACCTGGAATCACACCATTCTGATGTCATCCCTTGCTGCGAGCAAAACAAATGCATTTCAGCACAGGGAGGTGGACCAACCAATGTGGCTCAGGGTACCAACCCTTCAATGGCTGCCACGTGAACACCTAGCACCTCTGGGATGTAACCTAACAGTACTGCCTCCACAACCCCTGCCCTACCTGGTCCATCTTTGTCAAGAAGCAGTGCCCCTACTGGTGGTACAGTGGTACTCTCCAGGTGTAGTAGTGGAGGTAGCGACCATGTCATCCATCAGGAGCTGCCAAGGACTGTGTGAGATCTAATAAAGAGTGTCCTTGATGTTCACATCAGTCAAATGGAGAAAGTGCTCCTAAAAATCAAAAAAAGATTCCCACATCAAGCAGTCTCACAGGAAACTGAGGAAGGGGGCAATGATGACAGTTCTGTGAGTGAGAACTAGATTCCCATTGTTCTCATGCTTGAGGGGCATGTGCCTCCAATGTCCCCTGCCTATCCCCAGTCATGCTGACCCCAACTTTTTTGTGTCCATCACCATCCCTTTGTCTGTCTTGTATGTCCTGTTTGTCTAAACCTGCTTCCTCACCTACCCTACCTACCTAACCCTCACATTCTTAGGTCACTTCCCAACATTCCCCTCTTTTTGAAACAAAAAATGGCACCCACCCCCCGCCCCCAAATAAATAAATAAGGTGCCATACATAGCTCTCTACTTCACACATGTGTCTTTCTGCCATATTTGATTTGGTCCAATTGGTTATTTATCATCCCTGTGTTGTTGTCACCCATCCATGTTATGATGGTCCAAATCCATCAAAATTTGTCTAGCTGTGTGGTGAAGAAGTGGACATTTATGGTTCTTTCCCAATCCCCTCCTGCAAATGGCTGTATTGCTTCCTCTTTGTTCTTCCCTCTTCTTGTCTCCCCATTTCATCACTTTTCTATAAACCCCATTTTCACATGTTTAATTTAATCAAAAATAGAATCACACACAACACACTGGGCCAGAAATGGATCATAAAAAAGCCTTCACTTTTGCCCTGTGCATTTGTATGGCATTTAGAATTATTCACCAATGCCAAGTGGTGGTGAATGGCTTTTAATGTCCTATGTCAAAACCTGGTGAGTTTTTACCATTGGTCGCACTAGTCTGGTTATCTCCACACAATACTGCTTAAACTCACTGCTAGAGGAATGCAGACTGTTGGATGTAAAAGTGCAACTTCTTATGTAGAAGGTTGACATAAATCACTTGACTAAAGATTGTTTTTGCCCCTAGCATCAAGGGTTCAATTCCAGATGCATGTCTCGTATTTCTTAGTTTGATGTTATAGGTGCATGATATGTTTAATCGCCCACATCTTAACGTTTGCCACAGTTATGAGTTCTCATGGGGATATACTGAATACTGATAAAAAGAGTACTTGAAGTGACATCCTCAGAACTATGAGATATCCCTGTTGTTCCTCTCCTAACCCTTCTTTACCCCTATATCAGTTACTTCTTGCTACAGAGCATGTCAGGTTAATAATGAGAACACACTAAAGGCATGCCCATGAATGTTCCATTACACCGAACATTAATATGTGTATGCCCATCTCTCCTTGTATTCAACCCTTCACTCCCACCCCTCTTTACTTGTGTGTATCTATTAGGCTGATGGATGTACAGGTCATCTCTTGGTTTCTGCATACTGTCATGACTCTGCAGATGGATAATACCAACAGATTACCTTGATTCAATAGGTTATTAGTGCTCCTCTAGTGTGCAAGGTTTCAAAATCTCTGTAGGATTCCCTTTGTGCCATGTTCAGGTGATGATCAGATGTATAAATGTATGTTTGCATTTCATTAAGGCCTATATCCCAGTAGTAGGGGATACTCTTAAGGACCATTTTCAGAGGTCTCTTTCTTGTATTTCTGTTGCCTATCCATCTGTCTACCCCTTCTCCTACATAAGTACGATATGTCTGCCTATCAAGACATATTCTGATTCGGAAGACACTCCATGCCAACACACCACACCATTTGGATGTTTATGAATGTGCCAGGACAGTACCTTCTACAGCTTTTACAGACCTGTGTCTTTCATCCCCTCCTGTGACTCATCTGAATATACTGTAGCATTTTTAATAGGATGATGGATGAAATATTCAACTAATATAATGTGGAAACTCTCCTTTCTGTGAAGAAGCATCCTGCACACACTTTTCAGTATATCTGGCCCTACACAAATAGCATATCTGCTGAGTCATAGTAATCCTTTCAAATGATGTATCACCCCACATACAATTAACTTGTGATTTGTAGTGAGGCCTGTAAAACAGCTACCAGTTGCAGACATGTACTGAGGTAGGCATTACTGATATAATCTGGGGAAGACACATACTTTAGTGTGGTCATTAATAGTCACATTTGTAGTCCTGATCACATTTACTTAGCTAATGACATCCTGATACCATTTGTAAAAAAAAAAACAGAATCACCTGGATTTGAACCCTGACTCATCTGTGCTCTGACCAGGAGCTCACTAGTCCTATACCTCTTGCCACACAGAAGACTAGGCAGCAGGTGTATTTTCTACACTCAGTACTGTCCGGAGTGCTGGTGCTGTGCATCTGAAGTGAGCCTGTTTGCACAAAGTAGGACATACTACTTTCTATTTTTCACTGTTTCCCTTAAGCAGAGAACAGCGATTACTCAGCACTTAACATCATGCAAACAGGGCAGGCAAGGCCAAAAGTTATTTGTGTAATAAAATTTGTCCCCAGCATTTCAAAGATAGACTACAGATTGCACTTCATACGAGCTGCCAGCAATTTCTCCCATAACATAACTTGCAAGCCTGACACATGAAACATTAACAACAAACAAATATATTTTGTAGTTAACCCCAATCAGGTCAGTTACTTTATGTCCCTATTTGTGCACAGTTTGACAATAAGCATCAGTGGACACTGCTGTTTCACAAGTCCAAGTTAAAATTCCTGAAATCCTAATCACGCATGTGCTCATACTCTGCCATCATTCATGTAAATCAGCTATCTAGGCAATATGATTTGTGAAGAGGTGTATAGCATGTCTAACTCTGGATAGTGGGCTGTAATCCTTTCAATACATGGAAATGCACTCATAAACACAAGAAAAGGCCAGTGACATGTGCTTGACTGAACACATACTTGCTGATATTTATATGTGCCTTGCAGCAATGCACTTACAAATGAAATATCAGTACCTGGGCCACTGCCGAACAGATTCCAGAATTACATGGACTAACTGCATTGTTACATTTGGTATATATTTATAGTGAAAGTGAACATTGGTCATGCATGATCATATCCCACTGATATTGTCAATAACTTGCACAAATGTACTTTCATTCAAATATAAAGACACATAACTCCATCACTGGACTACTGGTGTTTCCCAAGTGTGTGAGTGTTTGTGTGTGTGTGTGTGTGTGTGTGTGTGAGTGTGTGTGTGTGTGTGTGTGTGTGTGTGTGTGTGTGTGTGTGTGTGTGTGTGTGTGTTTGTGTGATCTATACATCAAGAAAAACAGGTACTTCTCTGTCTCACTTCTGCAATATGCATTCATGACAGCTTATTCAACCTAGGTTTACAGGATATGTTTATAAGTAATTTTGCAAATTGTACTCATATCACAAATCCTAGCTTTGCACCCAAGTCTCATAACAGTATATGTTATCTGCAACACTGTGATGATGTCATCGTCTAGAAAGTGCACTCTGACACTGTTAAATGCAGACTTCTGTGGTAGCACTAACATTAAGTATTACATTTTCTAGTTTGTGGAAGTAGATAGGTAGGGATTCTAATCTCACAGTAGTCAACATATGTGTGTGTGGGTGTGTGTGTGTGTGTGTGTGTGTGTGTGTGTGTGTGTGTGTGTGTGTGTGTGTGTGCGTCTATGTCTGAGTGGGTATGCTCATAGTCAGATGAGCCTGAGTCCAGGTCCCTCTACCCTCACTCAAGTAGCATTCAGGAGATACTTTTACACTGCTACATGACTCCACAGCAATTTTAAACAACCCTTCCAATATCCTCTTCTCAGCATAGACTGATGATGTCATCCTCTATAAAGAGCAGATGACACTGTTTAAGTCAGACTTCTGCAGTGGTGCAAGCATTAAGTACTGTGTTCTTTAACTTGTGTAAATAGACAGGAATAGGTTCTAATTTCACAACAGTCAGTTTCTGTGTGGGTGTGCAGACTCGCATAAGCCTACCTACTGCTGTCTTCCTTCAGTTATCAGTCTGGAGACAATTTTACACTGTGATATGAGTCTACAGCTATGTTAGTCACTCCTCCCAACATCTTCTCAGCATGCATTGATGATGCCACCCTCTATAAAGAGTACTTTGAAACCTTTGAATTCAGACTTCTGTGGTTGTGCCAGGATTAAGTACTGTGTTCTGTAGTTTGTGTAACTAGATATGTAGGAGTTCTAATCTCACAGTAGTCAACATATATGTGTATGTGTGTGTGTGTGTGTGTGTGTGTGTGTGTGTGTGTGTGTGTGTGTGCGCGCGCGCGCACGCGCCGTGCGCAGACTCATGAGGTAAGCATTATCTAAAATCATAAACTGGATATAATTGAGTTTTTTAAAAGTAATACATTTTAGTGAATATTGGAGTGAACAACTAACTTTTGTCAGCTCTGATAGTGAGGAGTCATATTTAGATCAAATTTGCAATGCTGTGTTAGTGCCATTAACTTTATAATTGATTATTAATTTATAACCTTTAGATAGGGCCTTCTTCTTTGACAGGGTATCTAAAAGAACTTTTAGAAAGTCAACTTTAAAGTCTGTTGGGCAAAGTTTAACTTTCATGTGGATCAGAAGAATATTTGATCAATAACTGGAAGGTATAGTTTAGGTAATTCTATTTTTAATCTAATTTGTTTGTGCAACCTTATGTTATTAATAATAGAGTCCATTATTATTTTATTTCTTAGAAACTGGTACCTAGAAAAGTCTACAATTTGGTTGTTTAATTAAAGGTTTGGATAGTGATCCACTGGTTGTAGAGGTATATAGCAATCTTGTAGGTTTAGATACTTCATTAATGACTGAAAATGTGATACTATGCCCACAAAAGATGAAGTATTTTATATTGGTTGAAGCTTTGTTGATTTAAAAAGGGAAGGGTTAATATGTTAAATGGATAGGATTTAGGGCAATTATTATAGATAGATGCCTGAGTGGGATATCATAGATCTTCTTGTCTAGTTAAATTGATACTAATATATAGTATTTGTGTATTTATATTTAAACGGTCTAGGTAAAAATCAGGAAGAGCTAACATCCTGGGATTTTATGGAAGATTAATCTAGCATATCTTATTCTGTGGTTGTCCTAGGGTTAAGTACTGTGTTCTGTAGTTTGTGTAACTAGATAAGTAGGGGTCCTAATCTCACAGTAGTCAACATGCATGTGTGTGTGTGTGTGTGTGTGTGTGTGTGTGTGTGTGTGTGTGTGTGTGTGTGTGTGTGTGTGTGTGTGTGTGAGTGTGTGTGCGTGTGTGTGTGCATGCATGTGTGCAGATTCATGAGGTAAGCATTATTTAAAATCATAAACTGGATATAATTGAGCTTTTTAAAAGTAATACATTTTAGTGAATTTTGGAGTGAGCAACTAACCTTTATCAGCTTTGATAGTGAGGGGTCATATTTAGACCAAATTTGCAAGGCTCTGTTAGTGCCATTAAATTTATAATTGATTATTAATTTGTAAGCTTTAAATAGGGCCTTCTTCTTTGATAGGGTATCTAAAAGGACTTTTAGAAAGTCAACTTTAAAGTCTGTTGGGCAAAGTTTAACTTTCATGTGGATCAGAAGAATATTTGATTAATAACTGGCAGGTATAATTTAGGTAATTCTATTTTTAATTTAATTGTTTGTGCAATTTTGTGTTATTAATAATAGCGTCCATTATTATTTTATTTCTTAAAAATGGGTACCTAGAAAGGTCTATGATTTTGTTGTTTAATAGAAGGTTTGGATTGTGATCCACTGGTTGTGGAGGTATATAGTAATCTTGTAGGTTTAGGTGCTTCATTAATGATTGAAGGTTTGATATTATGCCCACAAAAGATGAAGTATTTTATATTGGTTGAAGCTTTGTTGTTTTAAAAAGAAAAGGGTTAATAGGTTAAATAGATAGGATTTAGGGCAGTTATTCTAGATATATGCCCGACAGCAGTAGCGTTGTTGCCTCACAGCAAGAGGTTCTCCCGTTCGATTCTTGGCTGGAGTGCGGGGAGTGCCTTCTGTGTGGAGTCTGCATGTCCTCCCCTCAGTTGGGTGGGCATTCAAAAGACATGCGTAAATGGGTAAATGGGTGTGCCTTCGTTGAAGGTTGAATGTCAAGCTGGCACCTCGGCGTTCGTGAAAATCTACTGCCAATCATTAGCGGACTGGTGTTCCACTGTGGCGACCCCTAACCAGGAAAAGCCAAAAGACAAACAACAACATTCTAGATATATACCCGAGTGGGATACTATAGATCTTCTTGTCTAGTTAAATTGATACTAATATATAGTCTTTGTGTATTTATAATTGAACAGTGTAGGTAGAAATCAGGAAGTGCTAAACCTCCTGGGATTTTAAGGTAGATTAATCTAGCATATCTTATTCAATTTTATAAGAACAGCTTCTATTTCTTTAAATAAGTATGTTGGCAAGATTTAAATATTAGATGTTAGATAAAATAAATGTTTGGCTAGAATGTTCTCTTAATAATGGCAACTTTAGAAATGAAGGCTAATTTAATTCCTGACCATCTTGAGATATCATTTTGCATATTCAAACATTTATCTAAGTTGAGTTTATAATTGAAATAAGTTGAAAAGGTTTGACTAGTATTAATTATTTTAGGCAGATGTTGATTTGAGTAGGTCAACTAGATATGCACATTGTCCACAAATTCAGTAGAGGGAATTTTGGTCTTGAAACTGATAGGGATCTTATAATAAGTTGTTTGAGAAAGAAGAAAGAATTAGTGGTTCAGTGTAGAAATTGTGGAGATTTTATTTTATTGATTAACAAAAAAGGATATATATTTTGCTATAAAATTTTTACTGAGTTCAAAAAGGATTGTGGGAAAACATTTTTTTAAAGACTATTAACAAAACCGATCATGTATTCTGTCAAATGCCTTAACTGCATCGAGGCAAAAGGTAAAAATATTATGTTTATTTGCATATTGTAATTTTGGTAAAGTAGCTAGGGTAAGGATTTGATCAATTGTTTGCCTAGATCTTACAAAACCTGTTTGGAATTTAGAAATGACTGATGGTACTACTTGCTGAAGCCTGTTCATAAAGATTGAAGCAAATATCTTTATGTGTAAATTTATTAGTGCTGTTGATCTGTAATTGGTTATTTGAGTGTGACATTTATTAAGTTTAGGGATGAGTATAGTTTGGGACTGAGTCTTTTAAAAATCTGTGATACCATTATCAGTAAAACATGTATAAAGATGACAAAGGATTTTGGAAATTGCTACATTAAAACATCTATAAAAGTCTAGTGTATAACCATCAGCATATGGAAATTTGCCTAATTTTAAGGAAGAAATTATCTGTTATAGTCCCTTCTCACTTATATGTTTTGCTAGAAGTTCTTTATGATCTTTTATTAGGTTAGGAAAAACAAATTAGTCTAAATATTGATTAAGCTTGTCAGATTCTGGTTCAGATGTACAGCTATTAAACAGACTTTGAATGAAGTCATAAAATTCATTTAGCATTTCTTGATTTGTGGTGAGCTATTTTATTATTTGTGTTACTCTCCTTAATAATGTTAGCTGGAAAATAGCCTGTCAATAATAATCTAGCCAAAAATTTGGAAGGAAGTTGCACCCATTCAGTATATGAAGCTAATATTTCATTCTCACACAATGAGAGCTGTTGGGTAGTCATTATTTGAAAACCAAGGTTGTAATTTTCAGAATGTAAATATGATTTTGTAGGTCTGTTAGCACATTTTTAATATCTTTTCCTTAACATTAGCTTTATACATGGACAGCTTTACTGATAAAGATGCCTTGAATTTCAGATTTCAGAAATGCCCACTCATTGTCTAGTTTATTATCTGATTGAGATATGAATTTTGAAAAATTATTTAGTTTTTGGATCTCAGTTTTAATTTCTTGTAGTTCCAAAAGAATATGATTTAAGATTTGGTTGTTGTAATCCATAGAGTTAGTATTAGTATCAGTAAACTTAATATGCAATTGATTTTTTTAAAAATCTGAAATAGCTCAATGGACCATTAATAGATCAACTACACCTCCTAATAGTACATTACAAATTATGAAAAAGTGAGTTCAGGAAAAGATTTATAACATGATGAATAATAACTAAATTTGTTATTTAGTGGAGTTTCAAATCTGAGAGGCTCAGAAAGGTTAAACTTGTTTTTAAGAACAAAAACAGCTAAAGCTGAGTTAATTGCTTTGGATGTACAAGGGTGTGACCTATCTAGGGATGGATCTATGACTGCATTCCAGTCACCTCCTAATATGTAATGATATTAATTTAACTTGGATAATAGATTGCATAGCTTTAGAATTAAATGTGTTTGGTCAATACAATGTGCATATAAGTTTAGAAACATGACATGGTTATCTAAATACCTAAATTTAACTATTAAGAAGCACCACCTGTTTTTATCATTGTGCAACAAATCAAAACATGTTCCCTTTTATGCTATTTTTAATTCAAATCACACCCCCATAAGTTTATTTGTGGAAGTACCTGATATGGCCACATGTATAATCCATTTCTTTTGTATATTTTGCTATTCAGTGTTTAACATGTGAGATTCTTGTAAAAAGAAGATATGAACTTTAGATTTATAAAATAGATTGAAAAGTAATTTATGTTTTTATGTTGTTGAAGTCATGTTATATTCCATGAGTCTTTTTCTTTAGCTGTTCTAATTGTTTAATGAAGAAAAGATTAAATAAGCTTTGGTTAAAAGTAGGCATGAAAAATAGGATAGATATACAAGTTAAATAAAGACATAAGTGTTCTAGATGAATATATACACCAGATATTATAAAGACATAAATCATTAGCAAACAAACATATTAATGATATATTTAAAAAACAACAAGGCGAAGTTGTTATAAATTGGTAGGAATAAAGCACCAATCTCCTAATTCCTATAGGCTTATCCCAAGCCCTACCCCTTTTAAGAAGAATAAGACAGGGTAAATGCAACAGTTAAACATTGAGATTGGGTTAAATGATTAGTTTTCCAAAATAACTCCCAGAGCTTGTGGCAACAGTCTGTCTCAGTTCTATAAGGGTGCAGTCAAACATAGACTAATATCATCTTAAAGTCTAATCTACAACATCTGATTATAGCATTCATTACTTATATTCTGTTGTGAAACTAAACATTAGTTAAAAATGATAGCTAAGAAAATAATATGGCTGTTGAATGGCTACCCAACATTCTATTTATTACCCCATGTTGGTAATTATTCTTTACATTGAAACATTTGCTATTTAAAGATTAGAAACATAATAATCAGACTGTAAGAGGTTAGTAAAGGGTTAGTAATTGTAGACATTAATTAATTTAAGATGAATTGTCCATTGATTTTGCCTTATAAGTAATATAACATAAAGATCATGTAAACTTGCTTTATAAATGAACATTGTTGAAATAGTTCAAGATGGTATGCACATATTACTTCATATTATTGAAGAGAAGCTCCTTAATAGCTTTTGATAGCTACATATTAGCATCTGATTTAGGTTACAGCCTAGAATGAGTAATTTAAAACAACTTAGCTCCCTGAATAACTAAAGAGTTTAAAGAGACTATTTCTTTCAGAATGATTATGAACTGACTTGTCTAGCTAAAAAAATGGAAGTGCTTCTTAAAATGGGGCTGACATGAAAATATCTATCACAACTATGAAACCAAAAAATGTCAACAATGTTCAAAAAAAAGTGTTCAGAGCCAATTTGCTCTACATTTTGCATTTCTGTTATCAGATTTAGGAACATAAAAACACAACTTCTCATGCCTCAGCAGCATACCTCAACATTCAAGTTGAAAGGTTAGAAGATCTCCATGATATTGAGAAGTTGAAAAGTTTAAGGAAAATGTTTTTAGCTTCTTCTTCTGACTGTATATTTATTTTGTAGTGTTAAAAGTAAATAACTTAGCAGGAATGAGCATTTGAAAATTGATACTATTTTTTTATAAGATATGCAAAGTATGATGCAAGCTTCTGTCTTTGAATCTTATAAGAAAGATTAGGGATGGGACTTAGGCTTTGTAATATGTGCTACCTCTAACCCTGCCCCCAACCATAACCCCACACAGTACCTTAAAAAAAAACTTCCTATAACATTGCCACTACACAAGACACTCTGAGACATGCTAACATGCACCAACACATACTACAAACGTGAAATCTTTTTTTTTTGTTCAAATAATTTTATTCAAATTTTTTTTTTTTTAGAAACAATAGTTAATGATTTTTGTAAGACAAATAACATAAGTTAAATAATTATTTACAAATGTACAATGGCCTCAAGTCAGTTATATATAAAAGGAGTACAATCATTATTACATATGCAGACGCTATACATTATTAAACAAACAGTGAGACAAAATAAATAATGACTTCTTGCAACTTCTCTTCTTATGTAGGTTAATTTGTGACCATCTTGACTGTCTCAATTAGGGAGAGAACTTTCTCCCAGGGATTGTTGGTCCATTTCCTAAGAAAGATTCTCATTTCCTTGACTTTGACTTCTAACAAAGCTACCTCTTTCAATAGAATTAGAAAATCCTCAATAGTTGGGCTGATAGTGGAGTTCCATTTCCTTGTGATACATTTCTTTGATACTGCCATTATAGTCCAAAGAACATAGCAGTCTTTCCTTTTCATTGCAGTGGTTTTATTTATATTCAGGAGAATTAATAACTTTGACAAAGTAAAGTAGTCAGTATAAATGGCTTGCAGAAAATCACCAATATCATCCCAAAATGTCTTTATATATGAACATTCATACATGATATGAGACCAATCTGCATTGCATTTCAAGGAACACCTCCAGCATAGTATTTCATTCATATTACTAAATCTAGCTATTTTATTTGGAGTATAAAAGGCTCTATGAAGGAACTTCCAAGCAAAGATTTTCCAACTTTGTATATTTGAGGTTAACTTGATAGAATATAGTACATCTTTTTTGGTCTCATTTTATAGCAATAATGTATGATCTTTAGTGATGAAATTCCAAAATTTCTGATTAGCTTTTGTTTTATAGTTAATGATAATTTTATATAAATTTGAAATTAATTTTGTCCAATTAAAGTCTCCATATATTACTTCATATAAATGAAGTATAAATCTGGGCATGGAACTAAATAAGGAATTATCTATTGTTCGACTTAGATCTTTTGCATAAGCTGTTAGGGTGTTAAGAGCTAGCCAGTCAGTGTTTGGTAAATTAAATGTGTTAATTAACTGATTCATATCTGGGACTATCAGATTTTCCATACATTGGTACCAACATATGAAGTTGTTTCTCTTCCATGAGTTAAGGGTATCTGTGGGAATGTTGTTGAAAAAGTGTTTTGTAATTTTAAATGGAGTTAATAGCTGGAACCATAATTTGATGTCAGCGTTATTATTTATAAAACTCAGAAAAGTATTGTAAATGTAATTTATGTAATTTAGATTAGTAGGTTTGGTGCAGTTGTATTGCAAGTTAATACAAATAAAACACCAGAGCTTATTATTCTGGTCATTGAGTTGTATATTTTTTGGTAATTTACATTCTTCTTGAAAAATAACAGTACAAATGTGAAATCTAACCCCTTACCTAACCCCAACCCTGATTCTAAAATGCAGACACCTGCATGAAAACACACATACCTATACCGTTACCTAACCCATACCCTAGCCTTAATACCCAAACACACATACACACTCTAACCCCCTCCCAGTCTTCACTCACCTATTTCAAAGAAATGGCACTTTGAGATACCAGATGGTCAACTAACTGGATATTTGACAATCTTAACCACCCCTAGTTTTTGTCAACCAAATCAAAAAATGTTTATGAGGTAGGTATTGTAATCAAAAAGGTTCAGGGCAAAGAATAATTTAAAGATATGATGAAGCCGCCTAGGAACACAGCCAAACAGCACATGTGGAAGTATTCATACAAACCAAGATACAAACAAATAATGTGTCAAAAAGCATGCAAGAGGTTTTTTTTTTTGGGGGGGGGGCATAATGGAAACCACAGACTGATAATTTAACTATGTAAATGCAAGTTATCGCCAGATACATTAAGTTATAAATTGACGGTAGGGTGACCATTGTGTCTTACAAATGCACTAGTGAAAAGGCTGAAAGGAAAGGAAATAATCTTAATATACATGAGAGATGTCTTAAATATCAAGGACAGGCAGCATAATATCTGTATCTGTAAAGAATACATGTACATACTCTAGTACATAGACTCTCAGACTCTTGTCATATCCTAACCTCCCTCATACAACAAAAAAGTCTTTGAGCCTCATCTAAATATCAGAAAAGTACTTTGGTTTTTGATAAAAAAACACAGCCCTCTAACACATATGCATACACACCTACACATTAAATAACTAAGGTTTTGCTCAGCATAGTATTCTTTTATTACTGTAGGGCCATGGTAGTACAGCGGTTAGCGTTGTTGCCTCAAAGCAAGAGGTTCTCCCATTTGATTCTTGGTTGGAGAGCCTTGTGTGTGGTGTCTGCATGTCCTCCCTGCAGTCGAGTGATGTTTAAAGACATGCAGGTAGGTGCTTGCATTAATGGGTGTGACTTCTTTGAAGGTTGGGCATCAGGCTGGCAACTAGGCACCTTAAAAATTTATTGCCAATCATTAGCAGATCAGAGTTCCACTGTGGCGACCCCTAACCAGGAAAAGCCAAAAGTGTATTCTTTTATTATTGTGTTCCAGTCAAAAACACATACTCATTGGCTGTTGTCCTACATTTAGCCTGATACCACATAAGAATAATAAAACTCCTAATATTTTAAGTACACAGTGCTTTCGGACTTATTTGGTTAGCCTTCATCATTTGGGAAATGCTGCATTAGGAAAAAAAAAAGCAGAAAGATGGCATAATTCAAGGATGCCAAGAAAAAATGATAAAATTCAAGAAGGCAGTATTTCAAGAAAAACAAAAAGATTTGCAGAACTGTAACTAAGGACTGGGTGAAAGGTGTTTCCCTGGGCAGTAGCTCTTAGAGGTGTGCAAACAGCAGACTTTTGGATGTCAGCTTTTCCTTCTTTCTTTCTCTTTTTTTTTTTTATTCCTCGATTTTTAAGTTGTTGGGGCACCAAGGTGCCAAGTCAATTACTTACAACTCTGAAGAACAATAAAGCTTAATCTGATGGGATGGAACAGCTGGAAATGTTTCATAAAGTTAATGACTGATTTACAGAAGTTACTGATGAAAAGGGGAATCAGATTAATAAATTATGACTATGTTTCAAGGACAAATACAACAGATTTATATTAGGTTGTCTGAAGGGTAAATGTGATATGCTGTTTACAGACTATATTAGTCCCATGTCACACTCATACAAACAGCAATCAAACTCCACTTAAGTGAATAAAAATACATTTGGAGCAGAATTAAAATTAAACTTTCACAGGGAGCTTTAACTACAGTACTACCTTATTTGATGTGTTTACTGTGAGTTTGCAGAATTTTGTGGAAAGGTGAATTTCCCCTATGGTAACCTTATTCAAAGAATACACTTTTGCTGCCAAATGTTTGCACTAGAACATCCATTATACATAACCAGTTTCATTAACACATCATCCATTATGGAAAGGAGGTAAGCAGATGCCATCCCCTCTAAACAAACTATATCTCATCTTGTCAATTGTGAGGACTTAATACTTTCATAAACAGAGCCGCAAATGATATTATTTTTTTAATTCTGAAAAATGCTTGTAGCAGTCATAGATTATTCCTCATAATCCATGTTTTTCAGGAATAAACAGCTTTGGCTCTTGTAATACAATTTGCTTCCTTAGCAGAATAAAACAAAAACAATATAAATGCCAGCCCTTGTATCAGATACTACAACTATGAATCCATTTGTGAGCGCACATGATGCCGTTCTCCTTTTTTCTTTTTGTTAATATTTGTTTAATAAACCATTACACTTGTATATGTTATTGACCTCTGTTACAATGCCACCAGTATCCTGTATGAGCCAGTTTTTCACTGGATAACAAACTGACAATAGTGCCTGCAGCATACTTGGCTAGGCTGAAGAAACACACACGCCTGGTAGCAAAGATATTTCATGTTTAATTTTACGATAACATCTTAGTAGCTGAGGCACCTGATAATGGCTTATTTAACATCACTGCACAGATGAACATTGCTTTTAAATAGCAGAAGTGATGATGTGTCGTCATTGTCTGGTTTAGTGTGCAGTCTTCTAATAGTTTACTATATATGAATGAGAATGACAACAGTTTAAAGGAGTGCATTAAAATGTCTACAATAACATGTCCATACGTGGATTTCTCTGAATATTGAGAAGGGAATACTGCTGCTGGTCTTCTAGTGTACAGGAAAGAAAAAAGAGCATAGGATCACATACTAGATGCATTTCTATGTGTAATATTATATGGTAACATATTCTGAGCTGGTATGCAGCATTTATCATTATATGTGCTACTTGCCTGCATTGTCCAATAGCTTTGAAGTTGTTATGTCAAAGAGGTACAAACCTTGAGGCCAAATCTGGTTTACAAATGCATATAGTAGCTATAACCTCTATACCTCTACATTTCCACATAAAAGCCCAAATCTTAGACCTACAACTATAAATTAAAATCCACTACAGATCCTCATAGCTCAAATGTTAGTGGAGTTGTAGTATTTGTCCACACTGGTCAGATGAAATGAGACTAAACATCCCAAAACAGCAAAAAAGCATACTTCCTAATATATATGGTGCATAGATCTCATTAACATGAAATTGCTTCTGAATTTGTTCAAGCATTGCTCCTACCCTGCTTGTTTATACTATATCTCCTTTCCTTCCTACAAAACATTTTAGTATTTTATACTTATTGCAGAAGTTAGTTTATGCTTTGAATTGTATACATTTACATAACAAATTTCTATTTAAAACATCTATGTATCTCAAAAATGAATGTCTTTCCTGCATAAAGTGCATTTATTATTCAGACTCAGTTTTAAAGTATATTAAGAATTATAAGTTTTCACTGTTACCTTCTTAAGTCTTTGATTTTTACAATAGACCAAGCTTTGCAGGTCCAGATTCTGGATGAGGCAGTAGATGAGGATTCTGGACTAGGATTGGGCCATGATAACATTCCCCATTCCACTGGCTGTGCAGTATAATATAAAATATTTAAAACATAAAATAACCACAAAAGACAAATTCCTAAGAACACCCTCTTCTCAGATGTACTCTTTTATATCAAGTACAGCAAAGAGTGTTTAGCACAACATCCCATTTTAAACAACAGCTTTTGTTCTGTTACCATTCATACTGCAGAAATTTGTCATAATCTAAGTACATTCCCAATGAGAGACTAAACCAGTGATGTACATGAGTGGATAATGAGACACTGAAACACTGTCCCCAAATTTAGAAAGAACACAAGTGACAAGAAAGGCTCTCTGAGACAGTAAGGAGCTTTGGCCATTTGATGGATTGCCAGGCATAATGAATCCTCCACTGCAGCTCCATTCCATAAACCTCGGAAAATATATTGGTGCTTGCCCCTCTAAGACTGGTACCATATGTAACAGCAAAATTATAAACATACTTAGTCCAGGAAGCCATCAGTTTGCAGAGGATGGTGAACATTCCATTGCTGGGACATGAGCTACATGTAATTTATAGAATTTGCAGATACTGAAAAATAGTAAACATACCTTCGACATTGAAAGTGCAATGCCTTAAAATCATTTTAGGTTCTGCATTACAAGAAAGCAATCCTGCCTGACTGTATATGTGGTCAGTTCTGGAAGGGGTCACTCCATTCAAGACCATATTATTCCATGGGAAAGTTAGAATTTAATACCAGGAATGTCTTTTGCTATCATCATGTCCATGAATAGCCTTAAACCAGTATGATAGTATTGATATGTTAAATTAGTACTGGTGATAGCATCAGCATAATATGTTTAAAATCTAAATGCCAGACTAGATGATCCAATAAAAAAAGCAGCAAGTCTTAAATAAGAAAAAAAAAACAGAAGGTGGAACTGCAGAAAAAATGCCTCTGTGAAGTAATCTATGATGGAACATTAAGAATACTGACCTATAAGACAAATGTACAAAGCAAGGTACACATAAATGCACCTTATAAATAGAAATACCTTTTATCATGAAATGTATTTATTTTATTTATTCAATGTTTGATAACTGGAAAGGTGGGCTGTACCAAAGACTGTTTTTAGCCACAACTCAAAAAGTACTTAGTAACAAAATATATTTCAGTGTAAAGTTTACAGCAAAAATGTATAACTACTGATGGTATTACAAGATTTATATTTTATGGAATTTCCTTTTGTACACCTTGTTTTTGACTAAATTGCACAGTGGTCTCATGAAAATTTTAAGTATTCAGTCCATACTAATTCAGTAAAGCCATGTCCTTCTACTTAACATGAAAAGAACAGTTAATGCTAACCTTTTCTTCTGTTTCCATTTAATTTTGCTTTTGACTGAGATAGCCTAAATTCAGTCTGATTATTTTGCACAAATATGTTAAAATAAACTAGACTGAGATTTTATTTTACTTTTCCCAAACTTTACTGCACTCTAGATTGACATGACTTACCCATTTCAAGACTGATGTGTTGAAGAGTGATTGAATGTCCTTGTTACAGACAAATATTGCTGTCTTTATGTTAAATGATGCAAAAACACAAAACTTCATAAGCTTTAGAGGTTCAAGAGTGATGTGCTGCAGTGACTGTTGGTTCAAGAATGTAGCATCCAAGAGCCAGGTTGTAGGAATGTATGGTGTGATCAATCATGTGACTAAGGAGACAATAAAAAAATGACATCATAAAAAAATGAGTGACCAGTGACCTTTCAATGTACCCTGCATGAGAATGGGGATGATTTTTCGGGGTCTATATCACTTGATTGAATGCTTAATTGAGCAAATCACTATTTGTCAAACCCAGTTCAGTGAAAGCTCAATTAAGTGAAGGATCATTTAAGCAAAAAGTTTCCTAGGGCAAGGACGTGGTTGGCCATCACTGGGAATTTACTCTTTTCCCCACTGTAGTGTGATCTTGGGGTTGGTATATTTAGTTAGGGGGTGTGAGGGGCAAAGCCCTCAAATTGGGGGAGTGTTGTGGGGGGGTAAAGCCCCCCACTTTGCAGAGTTTTAAATTTTGTTGTGTTTGTTACAGTCGCTTGCTGGCCTAGTAGTTTTTTTCCCTAGGAAACTTGGAAACTTTTCGCTTAAATTATCATGTGCTTAATTGAACTTTCCCTGAATTGGGTTTGACAAAAATTAGTTTGCTCAATTAAGTGTTCAATCAAGTGATATAGACCTGATTTTTTGTCATGGTATTTAAAATCCCTAAACATCTAGAGAAAAGGAAACAGAGACTGACCACATTCAGTCTGACTATTGACACATAAAATTCTACTCTAATGTACAACAATCTAGATTTTTTTGTCTTCTTCTAAAACAGAAACCAACCCATCCACATTCTGTTAAACTCTTGCTTTCTGACAATGTGTTCACTAATTTATTTCTGATTTTTCACTGAAATCATTATTCTGCATTTAGTCCATTATGCTGTATTTAGTCTGTTCACAGAATGCAGGCCAGTTCCAAGATAATGCTTCCCCAAGGCCAACAGTTTGAGTCAATTTAATCGACAGAGTATTACCAAACAGTTGCATTTCACAAAATTCTTTTTTTTTTTTTTTACTGTCAAAGGTTTCTCTCATCCAACCATCCCACAAGCAACAGGAGGACCCACCCACTTACTTAAAATCAAGGCCTAGGATACTGTATCTCCAAAAAGTGATGCAGTAACTCAGGGAATCAGCAGCTCACACAACCAGCTGCAATAATATTTTATTCATATTCATGAAACCATGGCAGTCCCCACTTCACAGCACAGTCATAGTGTCGCTTATGAATGAGTGCCCCTTCAGTTGAAAATAAAGTACCACTCAGCATCCTGTTTAGTTACTATAGAAGAAATCCATCTGTTTGCATCATCCATATAACAGATATATTCATCTTGCGACATGCATCTGGAGTGTTTCTCCCCAGGCCTCCACTGAAAATGGGCTCTGTCCCAGTTGGACATTTCCTTTAAAGAAATAGTAAATAAAATAAAATATATAAAATAAATGTTTCCAGTTTGAGTAGCACAGCATTTTGCTGCTTTCTGGTCTGCAGTTTTTAACTTGGCTTTCTCTCTGTGTGCTGCTGTTATACTGCTTGTGTATGTTTCTAGCATGCACAGAAAACAAACTGGCTGGCTTTCATTCAGATTTAGATTTATTATCCCTCCCACCCATTAACTGTTATCACTGCTCATGTGCTTGGAAACCCACTGTAACAACAGCACCTGAAAACTAAGCAACACCTTTTAAATGCATACATGTACCATAAAGACTAAAACGTTGAAAGATTAAAAACATATACAAGAATTAATACAATCTGAAGTTATGCCCTGTTATGCAGAATTTCTCACAGCAACAGAATGATGGTTCTTTGTCATGAAGGGAGAGGTCAGCATTTTGAATTTTGCATGCAGTTGAAGCCAGCTCTTTTTGCTGGGCACTGAGGATAGCAGTAAACAGTGAGTAGTAGCCTATCATACAGTCTTCACTGATATGCCTGATCAGATTGCCCATATTTCATGTCTGCACTGCATCAGCTGGTTTACATAAATCCTGGATGTCTATAAACTCCACATTTTATCAAAAATGAGCTGCAGGATGGAACACTTCTGGAAATTAAATCACCTACTCATGGACAAATTTAGGCTGAATGAAAATTATATTGTCTTCCAGAATGAGATCTCATAATAAGGCAATGCTTTTGTCCTGGCAGATTTATTCAACTATGATCTGACTGCCAGTGCTTATTCTCAGCACTGCATCAACTTGTTTCCGGTACAGTCTGAGTCAATAGTTAGAAAGCCGTATTTGTCTCTGATTGTGAGATTGCTACTAATTGTAGATGATGCTGACTAGATTAGACAACAGATTCTCAAAGAAGCCTCCAGTGGGTTGAGTGGTAATCTAAGGTAATAGTCTCTGCACTTGCTATATTGCTGTGAGTTTTAAAACTGATTATTCTGAGGTCATGAGTCTTGTTATATACTAGTATACATGGCTGATCTGCAATCTGTTAACAGTGTCTACCTCAGACTGATGTCCACCAATGTTAATTAATAATGCCGTGCACATTGCTGTAGGAATGAAAGTAAAGCTATGCCAGTAAAGAGAGATGAGAAGCAAGCCTGCCAACAGTCCAGAATTCTGCAGAATTCCAGATTTTCCCCACATATTTTTAGTCTGTTCCTCATAAAATGTGTTTTTTTTAGCAAATCATTAAAGTTACTAACTAATGACAGATATTTGAGTCTTAGACTTCATATCCTACAGAAAAATGCTTTTTTGGGGGTTTCCCTTTGGCTCTTATTTGTACTAGCCCAATGCCCAGTGCCCCAAATTCACAGCAGTTCTACCAGCATCCTTCTACCCCCCCCCCCCCCGCTCTGGTCTTGCTGGGGCCAATCATGGATCTTAAGGGTAGCCTGCTGGCTCAGCCATCTGTGGGTCCTTATGGTAGAGGGATTATTTTATATGTACTACTCACTTTTCCCTTCCCCCTCCCCCATGTTTACTAGTTGTATCAAAGGGCAATCATCCTCTTTGGGCTATGCCTCCACTTAGAGGGCACCACCAGAAAGTGACCTATCCGTAGAATAGGCGCACCTATTTGTACTGCTGCTCCATCAGTCACCTGAGCTAATAATCAAACCTAGGTCAACTGGGCTACAGTTAGGGCTTTATCCCTCTATGCCACCAGAGCAGCTACCTTCAGAAAATGGTTAATAATGCAAAACATGATATTCTATCAGCTTTCTAAGTTTATAAGAGCACTATTTAAACTCTCCTCCTGATTTTGGGCCTTTGGCTTTGTCAAGAATTCTTGTGCTAAGAGGATGAGTGGTATGTGAGAAGCAGTGTAGCATCTCCTTGCAAGTTTCCTTGAATAAAATGTCTTTGTTAGAATACATAACTGAAAGACACTACAGGTTTGATTTCCGGTACACATTTTACATTTTGTAAACTGGATCCTTCACCTACCAGCCGGGGTCAGTGTCACCTGGTTGTCCAGAGATCAGCAATTTTCCAGATTATGAGGTCCTTTGTATGGATAAAGATGTTTTCAAGTAACTGATTTAAGAGATGTATTAATTGTGGTTATCCTTAACAAGCAATCTTTAGAGATTCACAGTATGGACATTTCAGCACAGACTGCAATACTGTTGTAAGGAAGACAGTCTATAAGCAACATGAATCTTTTCTAGCAATTCATGGCCTCTGTGATCCTTAACAGTTTGGCTTCAGGAGTCATCACATCCCCAAAATTCTCTCCTTAGAGGAGTGAATGACCATCTTGTGGTAACACTTCAGTGTAATTACTTTGTTTTGGGGTGTTATGTTAGAAGATCAAGAATTGAAAATGTTGTTCCTAAAACTAGTAAAGTTTAAGCACAATTGAACACAAGTAATAGTGAACTGCAAGAGTCACTCTTACACATTTAATGCATTTTTTTTGCCAGAATGCAAACTGACCCCCCCCCCACTTATATGCCGACTCTGAGACTGCTGTACCTCAGAGAAGAGGGGGTATTCCAATCTACAGCAAATTCACGGTTAGCATATATTTTCCTGTAATCGCATTTAAATTCTCACAGTGCCCTCAGGCAGACAATGGGAACCCCTATTTTGTTTTTTATTTAACCTCTGTGCAACATTTAATATTGACTTCATAGACCACAAGATCTTATTGCAATGTCTGCATTCTCCCTGAGGTCTATTAGGTGTGCTACTTGTTTAGCTCATTTAGGTTGCCTCTACTTTTTATGATGTGAATAGAATTCTCTGAGATTAATTCCCCCTCAAGCATCCTCTGGTTATGGTGGATTCCACAGTCTACTTCAGAAGACTGAAAAACCCAAAAACTGAATCCCAAAAGACTAAACATTTAAAATACTGAACAAATTTTTAATACAGAGGGCAAGCCCCCCCTGCACCCCTCATGTGAGGGGGGCTATCCTCCCCATACCCCCTGCTAACTATATATACCATATATACTATATATACCAACTCCATACTCATAATGTGCGGATGACACTCAATTTGTGGATGTCACTAAAGGACAGTGCTATAGCAATTTTTAAATTTTCTTCTCATCATCCAAGGAGCATTGCCACACTTAAGAGCCTAATATCATCAGAGAATCATGTTTTCAGCTGAAAATGTGTTGGCTTTATTAGTGCTGCCTGTTGCATTGGCCCTTGCCAAAAGTTTGATGCCTGTGACCTTTAGGGCCTCCATTATGTACAAACTGGTACAGCACATTTATTAACAGGAATGTCCTCATATTATTTTCCCATCCCCTTGCTGTGCTGTCTGCACTGACTCTCTGTTGCATAACTTACCCTACATGACATGGGTCACACCAGCGTGAAAAGCCTCTGTTGGTGCCTTGTCAACTAGGTCAAAGTAGGTCAGCCCGTCCACTCTGTTGACAAGTAACTATTGATTCCTGGTCTAGAAATGGAAGCATTCAGGTTTGACCTCCTTTCTGCAACAAGCTCTATGGCTGTGGTGCTGTGTATTAGCATCTCTGACTGTACCACTGTGGGGAAGTCTAACAGATCCATATGCATGCTTCAGAAAACCTATTTAAGTGGATACTAAACATTTGTCATTCTAGAACTAATGTGTTTGGCAGAGATTAAGATTATTAGTCGAATGAGCTTCTTCTTATAGTCTACAGTTTGATTCCTTCAACCTCTGTTTACCTACTCTCTGACCCTTGAGCAAGTGACTTAACCAGACTGTGGTCGTTAATCACCTTTGAAAATAGGCATGTACAACAGATTCACTAGTTAGCATTAACACTACAAAATTAGTGTTGTTGACTTACTGTATCATGTTTAAGATTAGGCATGTCGAATAAAGTTGATTTGATATTATTTTATGGTATTTTCAACTACTGTTTTTGCACATGCTGTTTCGCTACTTTTTTTCAATGGCCATAGGGGTTTTAAGAAAAGATATCCCAGATGCCAGACTGTTTGATGTTAAAGGGGGTAAAAAAACTAGGCTATCACAGATGTGAGGATTTAATTATATCCTTTGTTGTTGGTCATGGCTTGTGAACTGGAGATATGATTGGAGCAGTTGACATGCTAAAAGAATGGTGCCACTGAGTAAGAGAAAATTTGTAAGGATTTTATGAGGTAAACATGTCAACAGGGCAGTAGTGAAATGGGAAGAATAGTCACAGGATATATTTTGATGTAGTTGGAGGAGGCAAGTTATCGAGACTGAAGGAAAGCAAATGTATTTGCATTCCTGCATGGCCTGCCACAGCATCAGAGCAAATTTTCAGAAATTTACATAATATTCTCTTTAACAGCACTTGTGATTTCACTATAGTTGTATATATATTCCTTTGCTCTCTAAATTTAAAACAAAACAACAAAGGATCCAACCTTCTCACAACTCTATTGATGAGATATAAAGTAGTGAAGTATCATCACTTATTTTGCCAGTTGTAGTGGTGATACAAAGCTCCCACTGCAGGAAACTATACAGTTTTAAGTATTTTTACATATTTTCTTTGTTTTTTTTCTGTCATTCCATTCTTATTCAGTGTTATGTGTACTCCATGAGTTGGACTAGTTTGGAAAATTGTAAGAGAGGAATGAATATGTTAAATGCCATAATCTTACTTCATGCAACAGAGACAAAGTGAGATGTCCATAGCCTAAACAAAAGTATTTACTTGATTGACAGAAAGGCACAACAGGGAAGCTACAGATCTGCCTCACAATCTACTTTCCATGTCTTGTTTAGCTGGAAGGAATGCATTTCAAGGAATAAATATCAGTTATACAAGGTTAGCAGAATGATACCATATTACTTTCCAAGCCTGCTTCAACAAGTAAAGTGCCACCAGGCATACAAGCAATTACACGTGTCGTAAGCACGAAGCATACTTTATTTTCAGACCTGAGTATTTTTAAAGCGCATGGCTATCAGGCAGGTAACATTTGTATTTGACTGTAGGAGGACATATGTTATCACATCCTTTTGTGACATTTTTCCTTTTGATTTGAGATCCACAATAAAATCATGTGCTTATCTTTAAAATTATTTCAGTTGCATTTGTTTCAAAATGGTATTTCTATTAAAGGAGGGTAGCATCAGTATGGCATGACAGGTAGTGCACATAAGACAAACCTACTAGAAATTGAGAGGTTGGAGTATGAGAGGGTGGGGTGGTAAAAGAATTCACCTGAAAATACTAGTGTAAAAGTAAAATATACAGGCATTTAAATGGTAAAGCAGTTTGATTCAGCTTTTGCATATACAGCTGTAACTCCTAACCTGTTCTGTGGTTCTGTTACATTCAGTAGCAGTGTTATCTGATAAAATAGACAGGATTCTCACCTCAGAAAATGTCAACATTGTGTTTCAAAAATACATTTTTCACTCCAAATATGTAAAAGAAAAACATGGACATGTACTTGATTCTTCTAAGCTGAAAATAAAAAAAAATGAAACTAATATCTGTCTTTTACCCAACTAACAGTAACCTTGGCGGTGACAGCAATAAACAGCAAAGAGTGTTGGGAGGCTGGCACCTCCATAGAAGACTAATGTTGTACAACTGCTTGCTATCTTCTTATTACAATTTTGCTCATTTTTGGTGGATTATTTGGCATTTGTGAGAGACCCACTACTACATGATAGCTGTTATCCTTTGTTTGTTTACTTCACATTCTCTGTATGGCACAGTAACACAAAATGTGTCTCATTTCCCTTGTCAGCACCTTTGTTTCCTGATGGATTCTATGCACTTACTTGACATATTCTATGCACTTACTTGACATATTCTATGCACTTACTTGACATATTCTATGCACTTACTTGTACTTATTGTTCTCATTCAAATACCTTTGCTGTAACCAGGGGATCAGTTAATTATGTATTAGAAAGAAACAGATTACACTGGGAAGTAAGCTAAACAAATTAGAAGACATATGACAGAACCAAACAACTCATTGTAAACAACATTAGTATGTGAATGTGTTTTTGTTTTTGAGTATGATGATTATGCAAATAACAATATGCATTTTTATTCAGAGTAGTTTTGCTATCATGATTACTAAAAATGTATTTTTATAAATGAAGGTGAAAGAAGTAAGGGATATCACTCTTAGCTGCAGTCTCACTACCACAATTGCAGCTCTAAGATTAATTCATTTACTGTATGATATTGCTTAAACCAAGAAAACCCTTTATAAAGGGAAAAGGTTTACATAGTTACATTCTAGTTTGGTTGCCACTTTTACTCTACAATGTAAATTATCTGGCCTTGATATACTCAGCTTCATAATAGCTATGCTGCATTGTACTAAAGCTGGTAGCAAGTATCAGTACAATGAAAGGTCCATTAATGTATTCAAAAAGAAGGGGTCACAATGTAAGAACCCCAGAAGTTATCTAGGCAACACCAGTAGATGTATGTAGCAGATGTATGTTTTTAATAGACACCTGGAATGAAATTGTACTGACAATCCCCAATACCATCTAAGATCACAGGAAGTTGCTATAGTGCCTTTAGATTCCTTCTTATCATAGAGTGTAATAAGCATTTCATGTATATACAAAGGCAGCATGAAAATTAAACCAAAGCATAGTGTTTGCAGCCCCCCCACCCCCATAGAACTGCCAACAATAATCACAATACTGGATCCTTGAAACCCATATTTACTATAACCCACACTTCACTAAAGCCCAGGTATTCCATTAACTGAGTAATTCTGTAATGTTATTTGATCATCTAGCAAGGGTTCTACAATGGTTTATTTATTCTCAGAGGTACATAGTACCTTTGGAGGGCTGGCAGGTACTAACATATTCTTAGTCCTTTCATATTATACAAAGCTGAAATTCCTACACAAAGCTGACTTACTGTTTTACCTGCAAGCCTTTCACTTTGTATAGTAACCATAGCATTGCTTTTCCTTACTGCTCTAGAAGGCTTTGTGCAATTGAACTATAAAAGAACAAGACAAAGTTGTAAAATCTGCAGTCCTTTATGAAGCAGCACAGTCATTTGCAGATGCATCTTATGAATCTCGAGATTATGACAATTGGCACAGAGGATGAAGGCTATGAGCTGTTAACAAGTTATTTCATGTAGTAGAGAGTTTGATTCCCTCAGCCACCATTTGCCTACTGTGTGTGTCTCTGACCAAGTTTATCCAGACATTACTCTGGAGAAATTGGGCTAGTCTTCTCAAAGGTCTCGTAGGCCACAAGCCTACACCACTACCTATAACAAAGTACCAGGTTCACCTAACATATTATTTGTTAATATAGCAATATAACTGTTGTTATAATTCCTCTAGTACTTCCATACAGAACTGCATTGATTTTAGTGCAGCGCACACATATAGTAAAGTAATAATTAAAAGTAAAATAAATTAACTTGATGTGTACATTGCAGTGCTACATGACAGGGCCAGGCATACAATAATACCTCAGCACATGTGAGTGTAACAGGTACCGTACCTGCAATATTATGCTTTGAAACACAGCACAATAAACTATCAGTATGTATGTATGTTGCATAGTAATATCCTTTTATACTTCTCTTTCATTATGTATCATTCTGTAATGATGGTGAAGTATACATCAATCAGGTTAAATCTAAGTCAAACTGGTGAAATAATATGGCTTGAGAAAGCAACATTCAGTGTTTTAATGGCTATATCAACCACTGCAGTGAAGGTACAAGAATAAATGCAATACCCTATGCCATTTCAATTGAGTACCAATTTCACATGATGACAAGCAGTGCATTAGTACCATCAGAAAGAGAGGTACTCCATCATCTGTTAGTCTATTTAGAGCATAATTTGTTTTCTGCTTCAGTTTATAAGTGATAATGTCCTAATGGGAACTAGCACTGAAATAGGACTTTATATTCCTACAAGAGGACAGTGTATAACTAGATGCCTATATTCATTACACTAAGGGCATGGTCAGTACTTAAAAAACACTGCTGTTATAAATTATGAGTATCTGCTACTTTAAGCAATGGTCATCTCTAAATTACTGAATAATCTATGAATTACTGAATTACTGAAGGACAAACTACTTATTTCAGTGCACTGCAAGGGCATGAAGGTTCAGTAATACCTATCTCTTTCTTTCTGCTTTCATTCTAATGACTTCTTAGATACTTAATGACACTGTCTCATCTGTGTCTGTCACCGTTTTACTCATTTGTCCTCTCCTAGAACCCTTATCATCCTGTTTCAGCTGTGCCTCTTTCTTTCCTCATGTCTTTCTTCTCCTTCCTGGAATACCTCTTATTCTGTGTAAATAAAATCCTTTCATAGCCCAATTTATCATCTATTGCACTTGGTTACAATTCATTCTACCACATCTGTCATTACCTGATGGATCTCTCTCAGTGTGGAATTAAACATATAAACACCTATCCCAACCCGTATCTTGCATCTAAATGAGTAATTGTGAGGAAATAAATGCACTTATGTTTATAAATGTATTAATCTGGTGATTAGCTTGCTAGTTTGTTAAAAATGGTCCCTTGTTAACAATGACCTTCCCAAAGACTTATTAAGAACAAACAATAAATAAATAATATCACAGGAAAACAAGAATTACTTTAGGATGTCATTATTATATATTAAGGTATTTGCAAAAATACAAACTTTAAAGTACTGAAAGGATAAACAAGCTATTTAATTTACTATAGTACTACCTATTTAGGTTATATGTGAAAAATATACTAATTTAATCCCAATTTCTAATTGAGGAGGTGAATATTCTCAGTTCACAAATAACATGGATATGAGGAAGAAGTTTATTTCTGTATCCTAGACACTGCAATGTTCAGAACTTCAACCAGTGGGGAAAACGTGCCAACAGAGACTCTGTATGGAATTAACTAGGGAATTGTGTAATGAGCACCTTCTGGTCCAATAAGGACCTAACAGAAAGAGATATGGGAAAATATAGACAAAGTTAAAAAGATTAAAACAATAGCTTGTAGTTTAAGGATCAAGTAAAGTAGATGGCTTCCAAAGATACTAAAAGAAACCTGGATCTGGAAAACATTATATAACAATGTAAACTAGAGAGATACAAGAGGTAGCATTTACTAAATACATAGAGAAGTTTTAAAAAAGTATGTTCAGTTTGCAGGATAAAGATTCCTTTAACTAATGCAAGTCATATAGCAGGTGAAAGAAAGTCTTAAATGAAATATTCTTTTTAAAGATGTAACATGATTCCTGTATGTAGATAATCCATACAGGAATTCCTAGACACTGAGGAAGTCCTAGACACGTGTACTTTTAGTGGTCTCAGAAGGAATGGAAATTGTTCAGATATTCTCAGATACTTTATCCATTCTGGAGAGAGTCAACTAATGTGTTTATGATAATGACTTGCAGGACAGGGAGGTCAATATTTAATTATTGATGATCATTGAGGTAACTACAATTAGTCCCCGTTGAACTCCACATATGAAAGAGGTTGGAGATAATTGGGAGGATTTAATAAATGTACTATTGAAGCAATTGGAGAGAAAGGCTTGGAATCACTGCACAAACAACTAAGGACCAATGCCCATGATATGTTTCAAGACTATTGATTGGCTAACAGAATGAAATGGCTTATTTTAGACTGTGTAGGGGATCCCCATATGTTTGTCTTGGCCTCTGATGAGATAAATGATGTTATTAAGAGGGAGGAGAGTTGAGTCAGTGCTATGGTTAGGATGCTGATTACAACAGACTGTAAATTTTAGAGGGCTTTGAAGCTGTGATTAGACTGTTGTTTCAAGCAATGGTAGAGATATTGTGGGACAATTCAAGATGTCAGGGTGCTTTCTTTTGTTAATGCAAGTGAATCTATTTAAAATCTAGGTTGAAGGGCATCTACACCTTTTTAAACAGTTGCTGCAATTTCTTCAGTAGTTTGGGTATAATGGTTGTAGAAACATTCTGAAAACAGAATTCATGTGAAAACAAGTGTGACAGATAATGAACATAATTGGACTGGAGGGTACTTTTAGGTTAGGATGAGAAATATGATTTGAAGACTCCAAGGATGTTGAATGTTTCTAAGCAGTATGCACCATTTGTTAAGAGACGGGTTGTAATGCTTGCTGACTTCAAGCTTAACCCAGGACTTAATATCTGCTGTTAAAATCCTTCTGGGTTTTTGAGTGTTACTGATGTTGTTCAGTATTATGGGTTGCATTTTCAGACTTTTTGTTCCATGGGTTACTAAGCCTAATATAATCATTCAAGTAAGCCTATGGGGGGATGTTTCCTTCACTTTTCGTAAATAGTTATTCCTTTGTTTCTGTCTAGTTTCACATCTCTAGTAAATCATCCAAAGAGACTTTATTTTATTTATGTGCTGTGAAATGAAAAAAATATGTGTGTGTTGGTAAGCTTTGTGTATATTTAGTAAGTGAATGAGTAAATAGATAGTCTGACAGTACAGTCTGTGCTACCTAAAAATGGAAAGGTCAAAAGTTAGGTGGGAGGTCTTAATTCTTGACAAAGTAATTAATATATTTTGAAAAAGACATTGTACATCTATTGAAGAAGCTAGTAAGAGGGAGCAATGAACACTTAGAAAGATCACATATATGAAAGGTAGAGATGCTGTCAAATTTATTGTCAAGGGTCCATTCAAGAATGCAATCATTAGCCATAGTACGGTTCAGCTTTGAACAGGTTGAATCTGAGAGCTGTGTAAGGTTATATACAGAGATCAGGAGAGAAAGTACCCACATCTGGGATTCATTGATTGGCTCCAAATTTTGATTGTTTACCTTTAACAGCTGTTTAAGTGGCTTTTACCTGAAATTCATCTTCCTGTTGAGCAATTTCAGCTACTCAGAGTCAAGGTGTGGAGTAAATTATGTTATTGTGGTCAAGCGTATAATAGAGGCATAGGCATAAGAACAGACTGTTCTACACATCTCATGGGGGGGGTCATCCTTACCCATTCCCATTCCTACCTCCATTTTTACACTATTATACTTAATGCTACTCTTAGCCATTGCTACTCACCAAAATTCCTCTCATTAGCTATCCTGAAAACCATATCACCAACATTCCAAAGACACTTAGCTTCTAGATCTAGCTATTCATGAGTCCTTCTTTTTAACTTCTCATAAAATCATCTAATTCAAGAGAAATCCTTGCAATTCTTTATTTCATTACATGAATATACGCAATCTGCTAATCCGAACCTTAGGTGTATTGCCCCTACTAATATCACTTACCTGGTTCATAGATACATGATGCATCTGTTTTAAAAGCAGGCAACAGGGTGGCTTTGTAATAGGATCTCTGCCTTATGACTCCAGGGTTCAATCCTGGCTTTTGGTAATTTTCTGTGTTGAGTATTTTTTTCTCACACCTGGGTGTTTTTTTCAGGCATCCAGTTTCCTCTGACATTCCAAAAAACATGTTATTTATGGCTACATTAAAATTTTCATATATAACATATTTATCCTTGCCCTTAAGGCCAAAGTCAAGCCTGAAAATGTTGCATGGTGCAGTCCACTTACTCATCTCACAAATATTAGTTATTTAAATAAAGAGTGCATTGCCAGAGAACTAAAATATAATCAATGTTTAATTGTGCTTATATATATATATATATATATATATATATATATATATATATATATATATATATATATATATATATATATATATATATATATATATATATATATATATATATATATATATATATATATATATATATATATATATATGGGATCGGTACTGATCCCCGAAGGAACTTTTCACAGAAGGACAATCAGCCGGGCATACTTCCATGAAAGTGCTTTTTACCGAAAAAGCACTTTCGCGGAAGTATGCCTGCAGCTAGAGGGAGTCGTGGGGGAATGACTGTTGCGGAGATCGTACTACAGTGCTGATAAGGGAATATTCCCTTTTCCTCACTGTAGTGTGATCTTGTAGTGAGAATATTAAAGTAGGGGGGTATGGGGGGTGCAGGGGGGCTTGCCCCCCTGCATAAAAGTAGATTTATTGTTTTTTTTAATGCACTTTAACGAAAGCACTTTTTCGGTGAAATTGCTTTCGTTAAAGTGTGATCGGTGATTGAGGATTCAGACTATTGAACTTTCGTTCAATAGTCCTAGATACATATATATATATTTATATATATATATATATATATATATATATATATATATATATATATATATATATATATAGATACACACACACACACACACACACACACACATACACACACACACACACACATACACACACACACACACACATATATGGTTTCCATGCATTTTGTTGAATAGATGTTTGGTCATCAAATGCTAGAGAAGGTGTATAATGCCAAACTTACAGATAGATGAATGGTTAAAATGGTATGTTTAGTTGAAACAGGTGAATGAGGTTGGCGGGGTTACAGTTTTTGTGCATATGCTTGAGTTCTTGGGTTCAGATCAAGGATAGGTGAGAGAATATTGATTGAGTGTGGGTATTTAGGGATAGGTAAGGGGATAGATATAGTGCTGGTAATGTGTGTTTGTGCATGGTTGTTTGTTTGTCCAAGTCTGTCTTATATAGTGGCAGTGTTATGGTAATTTTTTTAAGGTAAGGTGTTGGGTTGGAGTTGGGGGAAGAGGTGGGGGTCTACATTAATAATGAGTACTAACCCTAATCTTACCACTTCCCACAACCCTAATCCTACACCTTTACCTTAAAAAAAAAACTTCCTGCAACACTCTCACTATTCAGATGAATTTGAAGGTACTATTATGGGGGATTTTACTGTGAAGATCAGGAAAGGAAATAGTTTTTCTTTGTCAGTCTTTTGTAGGCTTGATATTGAGGGCTTTTGATGTATACTTTTGGCCTTCTTAATAATGGTATTTTATTTTTGGAGGTGAGCACTATTAAGTACTCATACAGATGGCAAGAACTTTTTAAAGTGTTTCTACTGAAAGGGGTACATGGCTAGACCTTTTATGGTCCCTGTGGTCACTTGAGTGGCATTATTCTTATGTTCCTTTGTGTTCAGAATGTGTGTCAAAATTGAAGGCCCAGACATTCCAGCCATTATTTAATTACAGTGGAAACAGTAAGTATGGCCTCCAATGTCATTACATGGTCTTAATATGTTTTCTGGGACAAGAGACTATTATTTCTTGGTAAAAATCAAACATATCCACCAAGTTAAGGTAATTAATATGAGTAGTATGACAAATGAAGATGCAGCAAATTGGCCTGTTTTTGATCTTGCCTTTGGAGTTTACACCAGACTCTAGTTGTAGCACTCACTCCCACTCCCCTGCCCCCCTATATAAAACAGAGTACTTGTGGATAGCTTCCAATCAGCAGTGCGATGCTACTCTGAAAAAAGCATTGTAAGTGACTTTCTTTTTATATATTGCCAGACTGATTTACATAATTAGAAGAATTGCCACCACCTTCTCTCAGAAGTACAACAGGGGCTTCACATTGGTCATAACACCTTAACTGCTTTTAACTCCACAAGTGATACTATCTGCACAAATATTGAAAAGCATTTGCCTGCTATTTTTCTTCTTTAAAATAGCTGAAAGGACCTTCAAAATAGCCAGTCAACCTTTCATGCTCTCTTAACTTAGCACTTCAGCACTGGTGATGTTCCTGTACTTTGGATCATGAACTATTTGTCAAAAAGAGCATTCAGCATAGTTTCTGGTAGCAGCCTCTCAGACTGTAACACTTTAAAACTGGAGCTTCGCAGGGATTAGTCCTGGGCACCTTTCAGTTTTCTTTATTCAGTAATGAACTATCCACTAACATCCCACCATCCTTCTTAATCTTATATACAGATAAGGTACTGAATGACAGTGATGGCACCTCTACTAAAGCTATCCAAATTTGTTTAGAAGCAGACTTTAATAACATCTGGCAATAGATTCAGAACAATAATTTAGTACTTACCCCTTCTAAAACTACAACTGTGCTGTTTGGAACCAATCAAAAGCTGAAAATGTACAACTCTTTAAACTTCATGATTCTGTCCTGAGTCTATATCACATAAACAAAAAACTCAAAAGTGCGAACGACCTAAAGGTTGAAAATGCAGGAACTCGAACACACAATTGTGGGGGGCTGTGCCCCCCACATCCCCCCACTAAATATATATACCAACTCTGAGATCGCACTACAGTAAGGAAAGGGCAAATATTCCAATCCTCACTGTACCGCAATCTCACAAAAAGCAGATCGAGATCCAGCATTTCCAACCTTTAGGTCATTCGGTATTTTAAGCTTTCAGCATTCTAATAGGAACCCTGCTGTCCTGACTGCTGTCCAAAAAGTGCAAATCTAGAAACATGGAACATTGTTAATTATAAGCATATTGTTAGATTCCTGTCTTTCCCTCTTGTAGATACCGTATCCCATTTTGAACTTGATGATTCCTGAATCAAGGACAACCTTAACAATCATTATGCTATTATGTATACTTTCCTTATAGTCGAGCTAAGTAAATAATTGCCCCCAAATCGACCCTAACTCATGGTGACCCTATAAGTTTTTTTTGTGGCATATTATGGAAGTAGATTGCCAAGCCTTTCTTTAGCACAGATACTGCTGCTGGCCAGTTGTTCCCCAGCTAGGTTTTGAACCCAGGTCTACCAGTCAGTAATGTTGTAATTTAACCTTTGTGCTGTCAGCAGAAACAATATACCCACAGGCTGAATGTAACTTCTAAAGGTAAAGAATCCACTAATGTAAAAATCCACCAGTTTATTCAAGAAGTAATTGTGAGTGCTTTCGCAATGTTCAATATTGCTTCATCAGACAATTAAATTACAACTGAGTACAATTTATATACTACTAATCTAATTTGAACTGACCAATAGAACACAAGAAAAAGGATTATGCTATCAGGCGGAGGCATAATAAAGCTAAATCCAACCAAAATATAACAACTCTGTAAACCATTGTAAGCAAAACATGCAGGTTCATTTCACTTTCAAAGAGACATGAACGTCGTTGAATTACAATACGAAAAAGCTAGGTGGCTGCTGATTAAAGCTGATGACACTTTACAAGTACCACCACTAATCTCCAGGTTCCTACATCCCATTTACCATCTCAATTTATCTTAATTTTCTAATGCCCCCATCTCTGAGTTTCCCTGGGACAGATAGCAACACAATAGCTCATTTGTTTATTTTCAGGAAGTTCTATTGTCCCATTCAGTTCCATGATAGGTGACGGGTCATCTAGAAAGCTCCTACCTAAAGCTGCATGAGCCAAAGTGGCCACTACTGTTGGGTGACATGCTCATCACTAAGTTTTGCCAGTGCCAGGAGCCTAGAAGCTTCCATCCCACATGGAGTAGAAAGTCGATATCAGCTGCTCAAGAGCTTATCCTCCACATCTAGTCCCTCAGAGACTTGTGCTGTTAATCAAACGCAGGTCATTCAGGATGTAGTCAGGGCTTCATCCAGTTATGTTATGGGGCCAGGGCCACCTTAGCTTAGTTTCAAATGCCCAGGAAGGTAGCATTATATATGCTGTCCAGAACACTGGCCTTATTTTCTTTTACAGCATGTGAAAAACATAATTTAATATTTTACCTCTATCTCCTAACTATAATATGCAAATTGATATTCCAATCACTTATATCTCCTAAAATAAAATGCAGCCATATACAACATACCTCTGCATCCTGCAGTGTTCTTTGGCATGTAAGTGTATCTGTCTGTTAACCAGGAAGTGTATATTTTAAGTGGAAATGTCCATCCTTTTGAACCACTGTGCCCCCAATGCTCCACGTGCAGTCTCCCTTACCCTTTAAGCCCATGTTGTTCTTCCCACTCATCTTTCACTTCCACTGAACTCACAGACTCTCCTTGTTTAAAGGTATTTATAGAGTCCATTTCTATGCATCCATCAGGCAGATGTCTAGATGACTCTCTTAGGTTAATCACTGTCTCATCTGCATACATGAATACGAATAGTATTCTGTTGGTCGAAACACTTTCAACACGGTAGAAAAAAATCAGTCTATATTTCAAATGATGTCTTTTACATTCCTTGGTAGTATCAGCAAACCCTTGTCTTTAACCCGGTCACATCATAAAGAGATAAAGCTTTGACTATGGTACAGTCAATTTAATTTCCATCAGCAGATCAGGTTCCTGTAAGAGTTGGCTGGGTAGGACTGGAATGAGTAAAATAATCCAATGTGTCTGTTCCTTCTGCTTCTTTCAATACTGCTACCAACCTCAAATTTTCTTTCTTATTTTGTCTACTATTAAAACCAACTTTCCATTCTCTGTATATTCCATCTTCTCAGCAATCTCTGTCACTTTATCTTATTTAAGTCACCTGCTGCTTAAGTTGTATTATGGTGACTTGGCAATAATGTAGTCTGACAGCATAGAAGGTTATAGCTATGAGCTGTTAATGAGTTACTTCCTTTGGTCCAGGGTTCTATTCCCTCAGCCTCCATCTGTTTAACTGCTTAATTTTGAACATGTCACTTAACCAAACAGTATACCTGGTCAAAGTAAGAAATATGTCCAAATGGATCAGTTTTCTCTCCAGATTAGCAAATACAAATGCACACATAAATAAAATACAAAAAAATCAGTGCCTTCAACTTCAGTTGTTTCTAGACATTGTACATGTAAAGCTAATGATCCCAATAAATGTTACAAATTGTATCAAACGAACACTCCTCTCCCTTATTTAATGTCGAGAGAAATTAACTTTTTGTGTCATTGGCACTTATCTTTGAATGAGTCTGTATGTCTGACTCGTGAGTCTGTACATCTCTCTATCTTAGCAGTCATTTCTTCTCTGTCATTGCCAGCTATCTTTGATGATGTCTACATGTCTCACTCTGCCTCACTGGTCATTTCTTGTCTTGACTCATGTTTTTAGCAATGTTTTCCATCTCTTCTGCCATATTCACTAGACACCAATTTCACATTCTAGATTTCACAGATTCATCTTTTGTGATCTAGATTAACTTTAAAAATTAGTTCTTTATTAACCATGATATATGGAGTCACCAATGAAACAATTACCTTAACTCATTCACTCCAATGTTGATCAAATGTTTGCACTGTAACTTCCAATGGGAGGGGCCTAAGCATTTTGACAGAATCAAATTATGTCCTCACGTTTAAACAAATGTTCATATCTCTGGAACCATAGGGGTTATGAAAGAAGTATAAATAGCAAACCCTTCAGCACAAACTATTTTTATAGTGTTAGTGTGCTTTAGGTTCTAGGTCTTAAACTGAATTTTATAATTCACAGTAAACTTAGTAACTATTACATTTGTAATATTTGGTAAACAACTTAGAATATCCCAGCAATCACTCAAATTACACACATAGTCAGCAGCATTTTATTCATTTAGCTGAGATCTTTCATATGAGGCTAAGGAGTCCTGTCTGTATTACTTGGTTGTTGAGATATTTAGAAACATGTGAAAATTATACCTATATAAATTAATATCATAAAAACAACAGTTAATATTTCTTTACTACATTAGACAGACATCAAATATTAATGCAGTTGAGTTTGCCATCATATAAGCTTTAAAACTAAATATTTTAAAACCTTGTACATAGCATGGTTTTGGAATTATTGATGCAAATATGAACAAGCAATATTTGACAGACAGAGGCATCAGTAGGAGTTAACTGCTGATGCACCTGGAGGTGTCACTCAGATGTAATGAGTTAAGGGAATACTGGAGAGCCTTCACACTTTGCAGTCCTTTATTTTCTATTTTTATTTTAGCCAAAAAATGAATTAATTGCAACAACTCCCTTCTTGCACAATAAATAGGTGAGCACCTTCATACACCAGTACTTCTTCAGAATATTTATGAGCCCCCTTCATAGAGCATCCCTTATATACACTTAGGTTCATAGGTTCATAGGTAGGTACTAGGCTATCAGCCCTGGGGCCTATACAAGCCCAGCCAAAAAGGTACCCTGGCTTTTGCCACCCAAGAAAATTATGTTCCTGTGCCACTGTTGAGCAGAGCCACAGAGGTGATCCCAGGGGTGAATTTCCTATTTCCCATCCAATCATCAAGATTTTTCTTGAAGAGTGCTAATGAGGAGCTTTGTTTGATACAGATAGGTAGTTTTTTCCAGAGTATGAGAAGTCTCTGGGACAGGAATATACCTCTCCGGCATGTTCTGTTTATTGTGGTGACAAGGTTTAGGTCCCTAGAGCGTGCAGCTCGGAGGGATTGGGATTTCTTTAAGTGGAGCATGTCCAACAGCTCTGGGTTTGACATAGCTTTGTATGTTAGGCAGAGATCACCTCTGAGTAGGCAATATGTGACGGAGTAAAGCTGGAGTTTTTTGAGACGGTCTGCATAGGATATCTGTTTGAGGATGGTAATCCTCTTTGTGAGGTATTTCTGCAGCCTTTCCAGTTGTTGTAGATGTCTTGTGAGGTACATACCAATAGTGCCGTAGTACTCTATAATGGGTCTAATGAGTGATGAGTAGAGGGGAACAATGACCTCTTTTTTTCTGGATGAGAAACCTTTTGTGATGAGGTGTGCCACGTAGAAGGATTTCCTGACTACTGTGGCAATAAGATTATCAAAGGAGAGACTACTGTCCACCTGTGTGCCAAGGTCTCTTATCACACTTTCGGTGTTAAGTATACTACTGCCTATGTTGTAGTTCATGGGTACAGAGTTTTTACCAAAGGGGATGACAATGCACTTTTTGGCATTGAGCTTGAGGCCATGGCTTTGACACCAGGCATCTGTCTCAGTGAGCCACCTTACCCTTGTCTACGGCTTTGGTGACTGCTTCAAAGAAGTCTATCAGGTTTAGGAGACATGATCCAGAGTTTGGAGATTACCAATGTCTTTGGTTATAAGTTCCATGATGATACGTTCCATGGCCTTGCAGACCAGTCTTGTCAGGCTAACGGGGCGGTAGTTCCCAGGGTCCATGGTGGCTCCCCCCTTGTGGAGTGGGATAACCGTTGCTGTGTGCCATTCAGCAGGCACAAAGCTTGAGGTGAGGCTATGATTGAACATGGTACTTAGGTGGGATGCCAGTTCATTCTGTAGTTCATGTAGAATGCAGCCTGGGGTGTTGTCTGGTCCCATGGATGCTATATTCTTGGCTTTGGAGAGTGTGGTTTTTACCTGTGCAGCCATGATTACAGGAACTTTGCATTCTTCCAGTATAGAGATGGGCTCTTTAGGGGGTGAGAGGGGGTAAAGTTAGCACTGAACCTATCTGCCAGGATGTTGGCAATATCAGTTGGGTCTGTATATTTAGTGCCATTGTGCTAGATCTGAGTGTTGCCATTGAGATTCTTGACATAGCTATAGAATGGTTTGCGGTTGTCTTTAGAATAAGTGGCGATTTTGTTTTCGTAACTAGCTTTGGAGGATTTTATCAGGGATCACAGCTTCTTACTGAAGCTGACCAGGGAGCTCCTCCACTTGTGGGATTTTACTCTCTTTTGCAAGAGTTTCTTCCTTCTGTTGTACAGTTTGTTTATGGCAGGGGACCACCAGATTGGCTTCCCTTTTTTGGAGGATAGCGTCTTGGTTCTGTTTGGTATAGCACGATCCATGCACTCATGTAAGTGCTTATAAAGTGCAATTGTGTAGGATTCAGTAGTCGTAACTGTATTGTCCATCTGCACGTGTGTCATGACGTTCACCACTTCTGTTTTGAGAAGCATGAAGTTGGCTTTGGAGAAATTTTTTACCATGGTTTCCTTAATGGGGGGTGGAGGCAGGATGTGGATATCTAGGGTAATTAGCTTATGGCCGGATTGGACCAATGAGGCATTGATTTCAGGTGTGGAACACCGGTCACTCATATTGGTAATGACTAGATCTAGGATATTGTTGCCCCTGGTGGCGGTGTGGATAAATTGATACAGGGCATTAGAGTTTATGAATTCCAGAAAGCGTTGAGCGAAGGAGTTGGTACATGAGTAGTTTTCCTAGTTAATGGTGGGGTAGTTGAAATTGCCCATTATTAGGGTGTTTGGTTGAACCCTAATATTTTCCAGTACATCAAGAAAAGAGGATTGGGAATCCTGGGGCATGGTGGGTGATCTGTAGCAAGCTACAATTTGGATTGCAGTTTTGCCCAGAGTTAGTTGCACTTGGATAACCTCAGCTGCATTATGCTAAGCAACTAGCCTGGAGGTGTGGATATCCTTAATGAATATGGACACACTTCCGCCTTTGGTGTTCCAGTCCAGGTTACATAGCCAAAATGTGTGGTATGAGTTATAGCCTGGTAGTGCAGGGGTGCTCTCTGGAGCCTTGAACTAGGTCTCAGTCACTGCACAGATATTGATGTTCTCCATTTAAGGAGTGCCTCGAGTGAGTGCATTTTGAGATTTAGACTTCTAGCATTGAGTAGCATCACCCTCAGTTTTTGCTTGCCTGTTCCTGTTACAGTGGTGAATGTGTGAATTTGAAATCAGTGCCTTAGTTACCTGTTTTTCAGTGAGGGCTTTATAAAAAATTAACTCATTAAACATTAGTACAACTTCTAAATCAAGCCCAGCTTGCCTCTTAACTTCAGCCATGCTAAAGAAAAAAATACCTTTGAACTCATAAAATGTGATTTTTCTTTGTATTTTTCTTATCTAGGCTATTGTAATTCATCAAAATAACTCTAAATGCTTCTTATTATATTTTAATGTGTTTTTATTACAAAATGACTGTCATAAAGAGGATTTATGTCAACAGTTTCAGTGAATATAAAAAAAAACTGAAAAATGTTTGAAACTAGCTTCAGTGCACATCTGAGGAAAGCAGGAAAGCTTCTTTTTTTTTCCTGCAGTGGGGGCAAGTGTATCACGATATGTTATGCAGGTGGAGATTAATTGTTCCTGAAACGCATGTGAGAAGTTGCACTTAAAAAAAAGCAGAACTTTTATTTCCTTTGATACCCCTGCAAGAAAATTAAAGTTTTATAAACTACAGGATGGTGTCTAGTACCTAAACCATACTGGAAATATGATGTATGGGGAAAGGAAACCCAAGAATTGAGTTAAACTCTAGGTGATAGTCGATTCTTCTTAACTGATTATCACAAGGTTGTTCTCTAATACCTTTAAAACCTTTATCCAAAATAAGATCTTTTAAAAATGTTTGCATTCTGATAAGTAACAGTACATTTTTAAAGAGCATCATCAGGATTTTTCTTTGACGTTTGCATGCATTTGTCTAAATACCCAATCATGTAGATTCTTAAATGATTCTTCTTTCACAAGCATTACATATTGCTAGAGAGACAATCATCTCAGTATTTTAGTCAGTATAAAACTTCAGAAATATTATTTATTACCTTTTCAATAAATACATCAGTCTCATTTTAACACATTAATATACTTATTATAATATGTACATATGTAATAATGAAATTATCAAACATGAAAATAATTTCCTAGTATTGTGAATGCTTTATAAGATTGGCTTTTGTCTTATAGACAAGACTTGTCTACTCACCTGAGGTTTCAAATATATCTTTATACTTTTGCTAATATCCTCCATTTTTAAATGCATCTGTGTATCTGAAATACATCATTCTGAGTGCTATCTATCTTAGCAGAGGTCTAACTGACAAGTACCAACTCAAACAACTATAATTGAAGCCTATCTCTCAATGAAACTGCTGCTTCACTGCGATTCCAGGAAATGGTCATGTTGACATAATTCTCACTGTTTCTGTTTAGCCATAGTTGTGTAATATCATAATATGTATGTTTCTGTAGCAGCAGGTATGTGATGCAGTGCTTTACATGTGGAGGGTATATAGAGGACAACTGTAATTTATGTAAGTATTCTAGGTTGCCAGTTGTCGCCTCACAGTAAGATGCTGTCCGGTTCGATTCTCAGCTTGAGCGTCTTCTGCGTGGAGACATGCTTGAATGGGCGTACCTTCATTAAAGGTTATGAGTCAGGCTGGTAACTCGGCATGTAAAAATCAACTACCAATCATTAGCGGACTGGAGTTCCGCTGTGGCGACCCCTAACCGGGAAAAGCCGAAAGACACAACATTCTAGGGTTGACAGGGTGGTTATTTTTTTGTAGAAGCTGTTGTACAGCCCCAACATGAGGTAGTGTTGAGGGCAACTGTAATATTTTTGTCATTGGTTTGTCTGGTTCGTTGCTTCTTTGTGGTCTCATTTGTTGCTTCATATGGATGGACATTTCCAGTCTCTGTGAACTTTAATCAGTAGTTTTGCTGAGTTAGTACTTCTCTAGTTCTCCAGTGTTAGGATGGACTAAATGTGTAATACTATAAATGTTCTACTTCTTCTAACAACATTTCTTTTTCTTACATTTAGAATATATAAATAACACCTCTATATTCTTCTTCTTCTATCATATCTCAGGTAATGAGCTTTCATATGCTCATAAGATAAATCTGATTTTAAATTTAAATCCATGGCTTCACATTTAATTTCTTTTATTGTTAAACTCAATGCTGTCAAAACTTGTGATTTGATAACATTTTTCATAGCAATAAATGATGCATAATAGAACAATGAAAATATGAATTTATATATATATATATATATATATATATATATATATTTTTTTTTTTTTTTTTTTTTTTTTAATTTTAGCACGCTTACTTAAGTTGTGCTAAAGTTAGCATGCATAATTAAGCTATCAGAATCTAAATATGAAAGTCCATCTAAAAGTCAATTATGTAGTTTCCATGTTTTAGTTTAAAACTTCATTGATTGATATAAATATTTAGACCAGTCCTTCAAAGATACTTCAAAACCTTGCAATAAAATAAAACCACCATCAATAATCATCAGAGCACCTTTAGATGCTGCTTAAATCTTGTTTCACAAACAGACTATTTGGAGAAAACATTCTCATAGATTTTACCTCAATCCTCCCTAAAAACAATGAAGTAATAGAACTGCAGACTGTTAAAAATAAACTTTCTTCACAATGGTTATTACTTTAGTCTGAAATGAACTTCAACAGGCAAGAGTAATTAGTAAAATACAGCAACATACTCAATTCAGTGTACGTGATAAAAATTTCCAAGTTCCTACCTATGCACCGAATTGAGTTTTTGCTAGTAGTTTCTTAACGATGTTTAGCATTTCATCTGGAATAAATTTTATATAGAATTTATATCAGCATGTTATTGTTATAGAGATAAGTGATTTATTCACTGTTAATATTTAAATGTCTTTTGCTAATGACTCTTATGTGATGAAGGCCATTTCAAATAGAAGTACTAATAATTGTGAATTAAGATTTTATTCTTTGCAGGCCATGATTTATTTCCTTTTTTTAAATTTTCAATTCTGTACAATGTATCCTCAGCTAAAGCGTCTTCTGTGTGGAGACACGCGTGAATGGGGGTACCTTCGTTGAAGGCTGTGCGTCAGGGCTGGCAACTCGGCACGTAAAAATCTACTGCCAATCATTAGTGGACCGGAGTTCTGCTGTGGCGACCCCTAACCGGGAAAAGCCAAAAGACACAACAACAACAATGTATGTGATCATTTATAGAGATTGGTCTGTTTATAACAGCATCTACCTACCATAATACCTAAACTACAAATGTCATGGGAATCCCAGTTAAAACATTTTATTATTCAGCATTACATTTTACAAAGATCCCCTAATTCAAGACTCTCACAGATATCTACAAAACATTATATTCACACACAACCATGTTTCCATGCTTACTAATAGGCGAGGTAGATGTAAAGATTATCAATCCTCATTGATGCAATAAGAGACCATATGCATTCACTGGCATGTGATCTTGCAAGACTCTACCCATATCACCCAGTACGATATCAAGGAGATATTTTTCTTAACTAAACAAGACTGAACTTTTCAGTGGTTGCAAACAGTAACACAGACTCTGACATAGAATATAATGGCAGCTATCCAAGACACTTCCCAAGTAACCATTAGCAAATTTCAAAGAAAAAGTTTTTTTATAAAATGTGACACAGATGAAAAGCTACTGATGACAGATATTATTTTGTGGGTCATGTACAGATATTTTACAATCAAGACAACAACAGACAAAACAATTTATAAGAGAAATTGGCATGACCTAAAACTAGAAACTCCCCAAAATTAAGAACAAGGTTAAAAAAAGATTACAGATACAGTGAAATAAGCATATCTCTACAAAATAAAAGGCAGTATCTACCCACATCTGAAAAAGAAGATGTAGATGAATTAAAATCCTGCTTTAAATTCCTGCACACCCTAGTACCAACAGTCAGTGCTATATTATCCCCAACACACCAGATATTCAAGCACACAAAACATGTTTCCAACCTGATCACATGAACTGTATGTAGTTCAGTATATTTTCATAAATACTCTACTTAACAAATTTCCAGCCATAGGCACTGTACATCCAAGTAGTTTCCATTATCAGTTTCTTAAGCTTGCCTTCCAGTTTATTAGCAAACCCTTACTAACCCTATAAACATATCAAACATATCTCTAACATCTCAAGCACTCCCTAAAATGGTAAAAGGCTACAACAATGCCCAAAAGAAAACAACATGACTGACAACTACTGATCAGTCATAACCCTCTCAGCTACTGGTCTCAGTCATTAAATATGGTCTTTTAAATCAGACTCAGCTTGACATCAAAGTTGGATGTAGTCAAGTTTTTGCAACTAAACGCTAGGACTCTTAACATAAAACTGCATTCACTGGAAGCAGTCCTCACCTTGGAAGATGTAGACATTTGTGCAGTTACAGAGACCTGGCTCAAGTCTGTGGAGATCACCCCTGTCATATTGGGCTACACCTCCTTCCACATGTTCAGACCACAAACTGATGGACTGAACACTAAAGTTGACAGTGTATCAATATCCATTAAAGATGAATATACCTCCAGTATGGTTAGACAGCATGATTGCCTGGAGATACTTCAGGTGCAATTAACTGTTGGTATGACACCTATTCAAGTCATTTCCAGCTACAGACCCCCCCTCCATGAATCAGGACACCCACTCTGCATATTTAGATCTACTTGAGTCTATCAAGATACATCCGAACACCATGGGTTTGGGCAACTTTAACTACCCATCCATTGACTGGAGAAAGTACTTGTGCACAAACTCACTTGCCAAAAGGTTCCTCGACTTCATTAACTCCAATGCCCTGGACCAGCTAGTTGACATCACCACAAGAGGTGCCAACATCCTGGATCTGGTGTTTACCAATATGGGGGACACCTATAGCACCCCCATTGTGAGGTCTTCCCTGCTGAGATCTGACTATAAATGAGACTCATTCAAAGTTACTATCACACCTGCCCCCCCCCTGCCCCCAGCACCAACTAAACTAAAAAACTTCTCCAAAGCAAATTATAACCTCTTATGGGATGGTATAAATAGGTTTACTATTGAAATCCCAAAATGGATGCTGTTGAGTGATCACATCATCGAAAAAAAATACTAAAAATAAAAACATTGGATAGGTAACAATAACGAAACTGGTAATGTTGACCCGTCCCATTTGACAAAGTCAACATTACCCAGCATATCTTGACATCCAGTCACTCCCAAGTAACATTTTGCGTAGGAGCAACCCCCCCCCCGCACCTCCCACATCCCCTGCTAACTATATATATATATATATATATATATATATATATATATATATATATATATACAAACTCTGAGATCACACTAAAGTGAGGAAATGAATACATTTCCCAATCCCCATTGTACCGTGATCTCCAGATAGAATGCCGACCTCATAGCATCGGATATACACTAGCATTCTCTGTTGTGGAGCTGATCATTTTTGGTTCGACCTTCCATGAACTGGAAATTAGCCTTTCAACCATTCCCAGTTCATATGAATGCCATCTGACATTTCAATAGTAAACCATATAAATAGCCTCACTGCACTTCCCCCTCAGATGGAACTGGCAACTATGCCGAGTTCTACACAAATACTTTATACAAATACCTCAACAACTGAATTGACCAGGGCATACCTCATTGGACCAAAATAAGCTCCTCAAGGAAGAGTAAACATGTCTAGTGGACAACTGCCATTAACAGGCTTTACAATAATAAGAAGAAATTGCTGTCCAAGAGTACAAGGGGAGTAAGGCCTAAACTGTAAACGCTCCCTCCTCAGCTTAAACAAGCAAATAAGACTTCTTGTGAAGTCCTCCAAAGCTAACTATGAATCCAAATTAGCTTCCTCAACTAAGGACAACCATAAGATGTTCAGTTACAAATGTAACCTAAAAGGAAAGGCCCAGATTTGTGCTGAACTGGTAGTTAAGGATACCACATATACCGAGCCTGTGGACATTGCTAACCTGTTAGACAACAGGTTCTATGAAAACTTCACTCCCCTGTCCCACCACACTTACCCCAAGACATCTCTACCACCTGACCTCTACTTTGTATCTCTAAAGAGCAGGTCAAGAACACCCTCTCTAAGGTCAAAAACACAGCATCCATGGGACCTGTTAACATCCCAGGCTGCGTCCTACATGGGCTCCAATAAGAATTAGCAATACAATTGTGTACTGTTTTCAATGATAGTCTAAGCACTGGCTTCATCCCTGAATGGAAAACTGCCACTGTTATCCCCTTGCACAAATGTGGTGCTTCAATTGACCCCAGGACCTATAGACCTATAAGCCTGACTAGCCTTATCTGCAAGGCTATGAAGAGAATCATCATGGACCTTATCAACAAAGACATTGGCAACCTCCAAACACTTGACCTTACTCAATTTGGATTTTTCAAAGGACGATTATGCCTGTTAAACTTGGTGGACTTCTTAAATACAGTCACCAAGGCCCTTGATGAGGGGAAATCTGTGCATACAACCTAACTAGACTTATTCAAGGCTTTTGACACTATCCCCCACTTAGGCATAATTAACAAACTCACCCAGCTAGTTATCAACCTGTATATCATTAGATGAGTCACTAACTGGCTAACTGATAGAACCCATATAGTCAAAATAGGGGAATCCACCTCCAACAGCAGACCTGTAACCAATAGTGTTCCACAGGGATCAGTCCTGGGACCTGTACTGTTTGAAATCTATTTCTTCGAAGTGCAAGCTAAAACTAAACGTCTGTGGCTGACAAAGTTTGCTGATGACTGCAAACTGGGAGCAGTCATAGAATCTCCAAACTATGTCAACATCCTACAAGAGTATCTTACACAAACAAATTACTGGTGCCAAAGTCATGACCTTAAACTCAATGCAAAAAAAAATGCATTATCATCCCTTTCAGTATGAATGATGTTCCTGCTAGCTATCACATCAGTAACAACACCCTAAGTACGCACTCAGTGGTGAGAAAAGTACCGGAAACCAGCTGGTCCACTCAGCAGAAGTTTAATCCAAAATGCACACGAACACAGTGGTTTAAAAGCACAAAGCACATCAAGCACATAAACGTTGTAAAAACAGTTCCCCTTACATTTTCATCTTACAAACTTCATCAGATAGGCATGAAGTTCGTAAGGGATACAGTATAAGGGTGGCAAATGGAAAGGTACAAATAGTGTTTTACACTAATTTGCCGTATATTTCCTGTGGTATCAGAAAGGAGCTTAACAGACGTTTGTTAAACACCTCTAAGTGCTATTGGAGTGTCATGGGCAAAACAGTGTTAAAAGGTGTTAAATGCCACTCTGTCACACCTATAAATAAATAGTGTGACACAATGAAGAATTGTCTAACTCTTTCAAAGCCATTCATTCTTCAGAGGGAAAGTCAGTTTCCTTGTGCAGTCTGTTTGACAGAACTAAGTGTTTTAACAGCTTTTAAAGGTTTTGAAAGCCAGTACAAACCCTTAGTGCTCCTACGCATTTTTCGGTTACTGGTAGTACATGGAACAGATCCATGCACTACAAAGAATTATGATAATTTTTCATTGATCATAACTTTTATAGGTTATAGGATCATAGGTAAGTACCACGCTAGCTGCCCTTGTGGACCATTGTAAGTCCAGACAATTTCTTTTTAGGGCTTGAATTAATCTGCTCTGTTTGTCATCAGATTGGTCTTACCCATCCTACAGTCAATAATTAAGTATTTCCCATAGTGAGAATAAGTGGGATAATACCATAGATAACTTGAGGGGACCCATATGTGGGATAAAGCATTTAGGAGCTGCCTCTGTCTATTAGTGGTACAGGGACAGTTCTGGGGTAAATATTACCAATCCATAGATCCAAACTGCACTTGAATGTGGACAGAGATGAGCTTTGTTTTACATGGCTGGGGAGTCTGTTTCAGGATAGCAATATCCCCTGTGAGATAAACCTGTCCCACCAAATCATTTTGATAATATTGTAGAAGAGGTTTAGATACCTAGACCAAGTATTTCTGATGCCATTTGACTTGCTAATGTGCAGTAAATCCATCAGTACTGGGTTACAGGATGCCTTGCATGCCAGAGGCAGGTAATTTCTTAGCATTCTGTAGGATACAGAGTAAAGTCACAGGCCTTTGAGTCAATCTATGTAGGATGTATTTTTTAAGCTTTGTATCCTGTCAGTAAGTTTTCTCTGGGCATTTTAGTTGTTGCATGTGTCTGGACAGATAGATGCCAAAGGAAGACATTATGCTAAATGATTGGACTGATAAGGGCTGAGTAAAGGGGATAATGACATCTCTAGATCTAGACACAATCCTTTTGCTTATAAGCTGAGCATAACAGAAGATCTTATTATATATATTATTATCCTTTCTCATTATGGATGCCGAGATTTACCTCTCTAGTTTCATTCTTGAGGTAAATTTCTCAGCATCTGTGTCTGAAAAATATAATATAGAGGATTATGATTTGGTTGCTGTTTTCTGTTTAGTGCTGTCTGCTTTTAGTGCAGATCCAAACTTGACAACTGGTAGGGGAGGCAACCCTTTAAGCATTGCTAAGATTGGGTCTTGCTCTATGGCAACATTGAACCAGGATATAATTTAGCTGTTTTGTACATATAATCAGGGTGCTACATGTACTAAACTTTGTTATGATCAAAGACCCAATCATAATCTTCTATGTAATATTCAAAATTAATCAAAGACTATCCATGCTCTACATATCAAATCTCTACCTTATGGAGTAGACACAACTAGCTACAGACATACTTACTGTTCCCAAACATGGTATATGCATCTCTTTAAGAAAACATCAATAAATAAATAAATAAATAAGAGTTCCACAAACAAGAAAAAGCATACAATAAAATCACATTTTCTGTAGATGTAACCAACAAAACCCACCAGTACTTAGAACTACATGAAATCATCTAATTAGAACTACTCAGCATTTTAACTTTCCCTCAGTTAAAGACAGTACACAATGTACTTTATGAACTGACTAAATGTCCTTCATTGACTCGCTTAATCCAAGAATATAATACACCTACATAACTACAAACCCAAAATCAAAACCACATAGTTACCCACAAACCACACAATCGTCATGGTGACTCACTTTCAGTCTATGTTGGCAAAATCTGGAACACACTATTCTCACAACTAAGAACTAAGTCTAATGTCAGCATGTTCACCAAACAGCTAAAACATACCTATCATCTATGTCTACCTGTAGGTGTAATTGCGTTGACACTAACATCACAGCACTCACAGCTCTACCATTCCCAAGATCTGCTCTTATTCTCCTCCTGATTACCTACTATCTCCTGTAAAATAAGATAACTATATCCTCCCTTCCACCAGTACCTGTTATAAACACTACTGATTCACTGCACTGTCTTCCACCTTCTTTAGCACTACATGAAAGCATGCACACCTACCTTCACTATAGGCTGTGGTCTTATATACATACTATAACGTTATGCCTCATGTTGAGATTGATATGTACTTTAGTTTTTGTTTTACTCTGCAATGGCATGTCGCATGTTGAAACTGATATGGATTTTATTTCCATTGTCTGCTATAAACCGTAATCTATCTAAATGTCTTGTGGGGGGTTTTCTTCCTAGGCCTATGCTAAAATTTAGCATGTGGTTCAGACAGATTATCCCAGTTAACATATGAGACTAAATTAGGAATAAACATCTCAGTAGTATTTTAGATAAAAAAACATTGTAGGATGGCTATACGGCTATGGAAATTAGCCTTGATTTCAGACCTTCGGCTAGTGATTCTTCATCCTGTGTGATAAAACACTGTGCTGCCAGATAGATTCAGCAACTTCCGGCCAGATAGGTTCAGCAAATTCCAGCCAGATAGGTTCAGCAAATTCCAGCCAGAGAGGTTCAGCAACTTCCAGCCAGATAGGTTCAGCAAATTCCTACCAGATAGTTTCAGCAACTTCCAGCCAGATAGGTTCAGCAAATTCCAGCTAGATAGATTCACCAACTTCCAGTCCAGCTATCTCTCAGCTTCCTTCATCCATGTGAGCTCTCCAAAGATAGACTGCTTTGCACCCAAGCTCAGTGTTCAGCATCTGATGTTCTGGAGGTATGAAAATGCTATGTTAGGACAATTGAAAGGGAAACGTTTGAGCACCTTCTGTCCACTTACCATGTTTCAAGAGTGTTTAAGTAAGTATGAAAAAAGAAAGAAAAGAAAGGTCAGGTTGTCACTCACTAAAAAAATAGGCTGGGATAGCTGTCATGCTATTAAGTGCAGCTCAGTTTCTAATTCTCCCTCTCAGTGGATAAGTTTTTTTCTGTTTTTTTTTTTTTTTTTAAGACAATGTTTATTAATTTAGCATATTTATAGTATATACAAAGAAAGGAAGAGATACAACTTTGCATATTGTTATACAATGATAAGCTTTCATTAAATCATCAAGGTAATCTTATACAATTAACAAATTAAGAATCTTTGTATTTCAATAGCAACAGTTCATGGTTATCCCAACAACTAAAGGTCTTAATATAATTTATAGATCTTATTCTGATCACTTCTTTTTCAATTGTATGTAATATTTTGCTAAATTTAAAAATGTTTTGAACATAGGAACTGAGTTTGATTTCTAATTTTTTGCAATAACTTTTCTGGCAACTGCCAGAAGAGCCCAACATAGTTTCTGCTCTTTGGCTTTTACATATACAAGAAGTGGAGCATTCATTTCAATTTCTTATCTAGATAAAGAACAATTATCAGACCAAAACCCTTAAAAAACATCACTGGATAATTTCTGATGTAGTAGGACTGTTATGAACTGTGCATGGACAATGTTATTTTTATAAGTTATAAGGATCCTTTTTCTTCCCAGTTAGTTAAGATCCTACAACGAAATGGCAATCACTTCTCCTTGGAAAGATTTAATTTTGTAGATGAAGACATGTTCAGAACCTTAAATGGTTTTCATTTATGGATGTGTGGAGTTTTATTCTAACTCTGCCCGTATGCTTAAGATCAAGTCAGGTATTATTCTGAAACCAAAGTACCAGCTTCCTTGATTATTACCTGCATCCTACAGTACGTATCTTATACCAAATAGATTCTGAAATGCAGCCATTTGCTTACATTCTAATAATAAACCATTTGGAATGTCTGAGCAATTGTTTGTTTCCTTTACTGGCATTTATTAGCACTTTATGAGTAAATCTCTGTAAGGATCCATTATACCCTAAGTCCATTAGGAGTTCTTTCAGACAGGTGGGAGATGTCAGGTCCTAATATCTTTAAAACAGCAGTATAGTCTTGAATGCACACACTTATGAGACTTTACAGTGTGAAGTGTGTGTTCCAGGTCAGAAGTTGTTTTGTCACAGCAAACATCCAAGGGATGCTAGCTGGGGTCCCACCTGGATTTTGGATTCTTAACATTGATAGTGTACCCAAAATATGACAGCTTACAAATAATACATAAGTTGTAGGTATTATGTCACAGTGTTGACTTGAGGTACTCATCATACAGTAGATGTATTACTCCATTTATAACTTCACTGTATTAGTTTCAAATTCCAGCCTTCTCTACCTTGTTTTTAGACTACTCTGTTGGCAAGGTATATGCATACTGCAATGGTGGGATATGTTACAAGATAGCCTTATATCCAATGTAATCCTTTTTTAAGACTTATCTACTCATAATGCAAAGGGCAATCATATTTTTTCAAGGTATTGTTGCTGTCTACATGAATTATTTCCAGTAAGGCGCATCGCTGTGGCATTGCTTGGTCAACGTGTCTGCATAGCAGATTATTCCTGAGAGAGAGAGAGACACTCTCTGTCGCTCATCTGGTCAGAATAAAACAGACGAACATTGGTGGGTTCTGTTCAAGCAGCTTTATTGCACACAAACACATCAGAAATGAGGCTTTCTAACTTAAACTTAAATAAACTTATAAACAAACTAACTACCACACTCATACATGTTAACACTTTGGCTGTTCTCTCAAAATGGCACTGCTGCCTGCACATGATCTGTATTTATATGCACATGCTACATCTGGAAATGCTTCTTAAAGGTACGTGCACACGCTCTGATCTACACTCTGTTTTTGACACATTAGGTTTAGCTAATGACAAGAGACTGACCTAAAGAACCTGATGTTATTTGTTGGATGCAAAATTGCTCAGCATGTTATTTCCTTTTATATATAAACTTTATTGGTGCATCCAGACTCCTAGGTATATGAACCTGCTTCACTAGATTTAGACTGATTAGTGCTTTCACTGGTTTGTACTGAGTGGCATAAGTCCCAGCCAATTAGGATAGAGGACCTACTGCTTAACAAAAAAATTAATGAGAAACTGCCTCCCTACAGCAGCCATAATCCAAAAGCAGTTTCTGCCGAATACAAGCATAAACTTGAACACCTATTATTAAGTTAACTTCCTTATACCACTTTACTATTTTTATATTTTAGATGTGTGTAAATTTAAAGAGTAAAACATATGGATTGATATGTTTAGTATAAAGTGACTCTCACTTTGCATGTAGATCTAGTACAGTCAAAATACATGTTGCAAAATTAAATCAGGCACAATCAAAGACTATATAAGTGGCATAAATTACTCAGGATGAATCAAAATAAGAGTAATGTATTGAGTAAGAATTATAGGTTTGCATCAGAAAGATGAAATCAATAAAATAAATATATTGAGCTGAGGCACAGAGAAAGACAGCTGGCAAAACAGCTATACAAATGGCATGGAAATCTCTCTCTTGTTTGTTTAGTTTTTTGTGTCTTTCGGCTTTTCCCGGTTAAGGGTTGCCACAGCGGAACTCCGGTCCGCTAATGAATGGTAGTGGATTCTTACATACCGGGTTACCACCTGACACACAACCTTCAACGAAGGCAATCCCCATTCATGTATGCCTCCACACAGAAGATGCTCTAGCTGAGAATCAAACGGGACAACGTCTTGCTATGAGGCAACAATGCTACCGCAGCACCACCACCGCAGCTTGTGCATGGAAATCTCTCTAAACATTTGAAAAGAGCCCCCTTAAGGGAGCAGTGTCTTTTTAACCAACGTGCTGCGTATATTCTCTTGCAAAGGTTCCCTTGTAAAATGGTGGTACACCACTCTTTCAAAACATCTCATGTAAGCCACTGCAACAGACAGTTTTCCTTTTCATGCATACAGTATTAAAATACTGAACTGACAAAAGCCTTGATATGGCTTTCTCTTTGCATAGTTATTTTCAGGCGGAAGACTTCTGCGTCATTCTGTGACCTCTGAAACCTAAGCCATGTCTGTGTAGCAAAATATCCATAAAGCAACACCATTTTATTTTAAAACTGTTACATACGGATGATGACTCACTTTGAATCACAAATTGCCACAGGAGATCTGTCAGTTTCTGTATGGATAACAGAGTTTGACTTGAAGAGAATAAGCACAGGTTTTTATGAGTTATTATGGGAAACATTTAAGTTATCACAGTAAAATGTTTTAATGCTCCTTTCTTTTCATGAATTTGTACAAATCACCACCAAAAAGATAAACAAAAAGTGGCACTGCTTTGTGCAACATGCCAGTGGGGCAACAATAGTGAATATTCTCCAAACTTAAAAAAAAACAAAAAATCTTTACCTGTGCTAATGCACCATGAAGCTTTTGGCTGAAATTTCAACAAGAAGTGACACCGATCTTGAGTCTGTAAATTAATTTGTTTTTCTAAGTATCTGATCAATGTGTCCATTGGTTATGGTCAGTAAGGGATGGAGAACTGCCAACAGTGACATTACTTCAGGTATTAAAGTGGGCAGTAGAGTGGGTCAGAGATACCTGTCTGTAATGTGGTTGTCCAGAGGAATAAGAATGCAGGAGAGCTGTATGCCAGACATTATTCTGGATTTCATAGATTTTTAATAATTAAGACAACTTTTAATTAACTTACAACAATTGTATGTGTGATGTTAGTAAGAAAAAGAGACACAATGGCAAAGGATAACTGTTAGAATGTTGCGAGACTGTACTGAGTAACATAAGTGATCAAAAAATGAAAATGAATAGTTTTCTAAGGATGGCTTTGTCTGAAAACACAAAGAAAATGACTAAACTCTTAGCAAAAGCGATGTGATAGTTCAGACAAAATCACATAGAAAAAAATAGTAGTAAGATGTAATTTTATTAGAAAATTTTAAACAAATAAAATAAAATACAGTGGTGCAGCAGTTAGCGCTGTCGCCTCACAGCAAGAGGTTCTCTGGTTCGATCCTTGGCTGGGGTGCCTTCTGTGCGGAGTCTGCATGTCCTTCCTGTGGTTGTGTGGGTTTCCTCCGGGTGCTCTGGTTTCCTCCCACATCCCAAAGACATGCTGTAGGTGGACTGGACACTCCAAATTGGCCCTAGGTGTGAGTGTTTGTGTGTGTGCCTTCTGTGGAAGGTTGGGTGCTGGGCTGGAAACTCGACACTGTAAAACTCCACTGCCAATCATGAGTGGACAGGTGATCCACTGTGGCAACCCCTAACTGGGAAAAGCCAAAAGAAGAAGAAGAATGGAGTATAGTAAGACTTAAGAGTAGGACACCAACCCTCTACAAAAAGGAACAAGAAAAAAGAAATATTTTAATACTCATTATATATCACTACATATCCTATGTCAGACTATAAATGATTGGTAGCATGTTTAAAATGAAACCATGTTCTAGTGAGGCACTGTTTCTTTCTCTCTAATTCCACATATCTGATATCTGTGATTTTCCCCATACCTTCTTTCTTAGAGTTTGTCTGTCTGTATGTCTCTCTCTCACACACACACACACAGACACACACACACACACACACACACACACACACACACACACACACACACACACACACACACACACACACACACACACACACACAAAATTTAGCTGAATGAGGTTCTGCCCTGAATGATGGCTGAGGTTCTGCCCTGAATGATGGCTGGCAAGGGAAGATTAAGACAGCCAAAGACTTCATTACAAGAATACTGTAAGGTCTACACCTTCCCTCTTCACATAAACAACTACTCATGACCAATTCGCCAAGTGAATATTATTTCTCTGGATATGTGTTTCTGAGTTTCTGCATATATCTCTAGTTATCTTTTACATTCATTTATTAATTAATTCATTCATTCATTCAGTTCCTCTATTTCCAAAGAATTTCTAGAATTTCTTGTGTTCATTTGTGCAACATTTTTTTAATATATGGAAAACATACAAGATGAAATCAGCAATATTTATATATTGTAGTCTAATACATTTACATGACTAACATCAGCAATTTGTTTCTTTTTAATCAAATTTCAATGTGCATCACTTCACACTTACATACTTTCATATATTAAGAACAGCAGTATACATCTGAAGCAGTCAGTCTATGAATCAGTTTGGCGTAGAATTTGACACAAGAGCTGAGCTTCTGAGGCCAAATGACTGTTTAGCCAAAACATTACAGGGGGTAAGGAACAAATAAAAAATCAAAATAAAAAAAATCAGGTTCAAACAGATGAATTCTGACCAAGAAGATATCCAAAAATTTATGGTAAGAAAAACACAGACAAAAGTTTACTAAAACATCAGCAAAAGAAATATAGCACAGTACAAGCATTTGCACACAACCCTTTGTCAGGGTCCTGCCACAGTGTAGTGATTGTGCACTCTGCTCATGAGAACATGCATGTGGGTTTGAGAGCTGTATGAGCAAGCTATATCTTCCTTGATGTCCTATCCCTTTGCAGAGCAAATGATTCCTCAGATACTAGTTGAAGGAACTAAACCTTCAGCAAAAGATGAATAAGGCATTTCTGCATGACAGAGTCTTATCCCAATAAATATCCTTCCTCCACCTCTAGAAGAAACTTCCACTACATGTCAAGCAGAGTAGCACCTTTGTTACTTTTAAGATAAATTGGGTGGGCAGTCTAAAATTCATCACTTTCTATCATATATTGCTCTTACTCAGACTGAAGGGAGCTACTGAATAATGACTGAATATGCTTACTGGCTTGTAACAGTCTGTAGAGAGTGATGGCCTAGTAATTACTAATAAACGTATATGAACCTGTGGCCTTAAAAACAAAATAAAAACCTGCACACAGAGACAGCATATAGATTAGTTAAGTAAAAGCAGATCAACGGAGGTTACTCTCACCCTGCTTATTGATGTGCCACAGTATAGATGTGCTATTTGACTGGAACTTGCACATTGGAGTAGGTAGTCCTAATACACCTGCAATGCTATGAAGAGTGTCCTCATCTTCAGGATACCGATACAAAGACTGCCTTCTTGTTGGTTTGTCATGCCTTGGACTTTTCCCCCCTCAAAATGCCTCCCTGCCCTAGAGAGGAGATGTCCTTGGTCACTGTAGAAGATGAAGGTTCTTCCAGTGAAAACAGTGGGAGATTGTATCCACTAATCTGAATACTATCTGCAGATGGAGGAATCAAATAGGATTGTGCATAGCATCCACTGACTGAGACCACTGAAAGCTTAATGTAAACTGGAGCACCCTTGTGTAAAATCTTGCATGGGCACCAATTCAATGGGCATTGCCATCAACAGCCAAACCCTTTCAAATGACAGAAGCAGGCAGACTTTATGTCAGAAGTTATTTTAAGATTGCAATTCATACTGTCGCTAGTCTCTCTTCTAGATTTGTCCAGATGGCACCTTATGAATCTTAAGCTTTTTGATGGTTCTAACTGAGAATATGCTGTATGAGATAACCTAAGGATATGTCCAAATGAAGCAAATAACCTCTAGCTGATAAGAGGGACTCCCTTGTTGTAGCAGCCAGGAGCCAATCAGCAAGTAAGGAAATATATACAAATCCCTTTCCATATTAAGTGGGCTGTGATGACTGGCATGCATTTGTTGAACACTTCAGGGGAGGGTATCAATTATAGTGATGGTTTCCAACTGGGAGGTGGAGGTATCTTCTAAGGTACTTAACACTTTCAATGTTGATGTAAGCATCGCAAAGCTTGACAGAACATCCAGTCACCTTCTTTAAACTCAAAAGGAATAGCTTGCACTATGACCATTAGCAACTGTCTCTTTTTCACATATTTGTTTAGGTTGCTGAGGTGAACTTGGCATAATGGTTAAGGTCTTCACCTCATATACACAAAGTACAGAGTTTGACTCTTACCTAAGGTTACTGGGATAGACTTGTATAATCTTCAGACTGATTGCCTAATATTTAACTTATAAGTAAAGGTATGACTTCCAGATCCAGGGAGATTATAGTCCCACAGTACACAGCCCTCATTAGACCAATAACTGAGTACAATGCACCATTTGGAATGTACTTGACCAGACGCCATCAACAACTGGAGTGATCTGAAAGGTTACTCACAAAGAAAATGCATGGTGTAAACAACATTTCTTATGCAGATAGGCTGAAAGCCCTTTCCCGTAACCCATCTCCTATTGAAAGTTAAGGGTTGACCTGTGTCTAAACTACAAGGCACTCACAAACCCACCCCTAATGGAGTTGCTGCATATCTGCAAGACAAACAGTGCAAGGGTCACCCATTCCAGGGATCTGAACATAGTCAGCTTGTCAAACAGAACATGCTGGAGAGATGTGTGTCCCAGATATTGCCGCTTCTTTGGAATAGGCTTTTTAGTCACGTAAAGCAGAGTCCATCCCTGGCCCTCTTCAAAGCCAATCTGGATCAATGGATGGGGAATTGTAAATTCACACCTGGGTCACTTATGGATGGGGTAATTTGTAAAATTTAAAAGTACTAAAGCATGGGCTCAAACTCATGCCTTCCTCCTGCCCCTAGTGGACATATACTAGGTAAACAGGGTTGTATCAGCTAGGCTTGTAAAGGCTTGTGAGCCATTAGCCTAGTAATCTCCTATGAACCTTTGAACCTATCTCAGTTAGTATTTTAAAGGGTTTTGCTTCAGAACAGGATTTAAGTGGCACAATTCATTCAATAAAAAGGTGCACTAATGGCATCTAGCAGAGCTATTCACTTATATTAACCATATTCAGCTCTATAAATAATATTTCATCTCCTAAAGTCGGACTGAACATACTGTAACACAGAACATATGAAACACTGTCTCATATCCATGCTAATAGTATGTTTAACTAGAGTATTATTCATAACTCGAATAAAAACCAAGTGACAACAAACACGGCTATGTAAAACAAACCAATACAGATTTTATTATACCTTTGTAAGCGCTTTCGCATTGACCTCAATGCTTCATCAGACTTTAAAAATAAATAGATTAACACTGACTATTTAAAATCCAAAGAACAAATCAGAAACTGATTCTAATTATGACATCATAACAAGCGATCCAATCAGCTGTAGAAGCTCTAACAGCAAATTAGACAATACACTATCTACCAATGTATAGTAAAAAATAAAATAAACTATAATTTCTAATATAACTTATATATATATATATATATATATATATATATATATATGTATATATATATGTATATATATATATATATATATATATATATATATATATATATATATATATATATATATATATATATATATATATGTATGTATATACACCACACACACACACACACACACACACACACACACACATATATATATATATATATATATATATATATATATATATATATATATATATATATATATATATATATATATATATATATATATATATATATATACACATATACATATATATATATATATATATATATATAGATGGATCTAGGACATTTGCTGGAGTGAGCAAACGTCCAAATCCATAATAACCAAACACACTTTAACGAAAGTGCTTTTATCGAAAAAGCACTTTCGTTAAAGCATGTTACAAAAAAACCCCACTACATTTACACACCCCCCCATACCTTAATATTCTCCCTCCGAGACCGCACTACAGTGGGGAAAAGGGAAATTTCCCTTACCCGCACCATAGTACAGCCTCTGCAGCAAGCATACTTACTCAAAAGTGCTTCTTCGGTGAAAAGCACTTTCGCGTAAGTGTGACCGGCCGTTTGGGTTTTGGTTGAGCAAACATCCTAGATCCATATATATATCTTTGTCTGAAGAAGCTTCTGCCTTTTGAGAAGCGAAAACGTTCTTAATAAAATACGTTTACATCATCTTCCTGGTTCCTGAGTGCTTTGGATTTGCTTCGCTGTGTTGCTTAGTCGTTCTGTTACTTGTTTGCCTTCTCCAATATATATATATATATATATATATATATATATATATATATATATATATATATATATATATATATATATATATATAAAACAACTTACCTATCCTCTAATCTCACCTAGTTCTAATAGTATATGTCCTTGGTCATGGTAGGATATATAAGCCCAAAGCCAATAAAATATAGTTCCGTGAGACTCAAAAAAAGGATTGTCAGACCAATAGATTGCCAGAACTGCATGATACAATGACTAAATGAATATTTAATGTCTTATGTATACTTGCTTAATTTAGCTTGATACATAAACAAAACATGTAAAAGCTGCAGGTTTCTATCGGTTGCATTTAGAATTGTTAGGTATTTCCAACATACAAAATTCAATGCTTACAAGTGTCCCGCGATAGTGGTGCTGCAGTAGCGTTGTCGCCTCACAGCAAGACGCTGTCCCGTTCGATTCTCAGCTAGAGCGTCTTCTGTGTGGAAACATGCGTGAATGAGCGTGCCTTAGTTGAAGGTTGTGCGTCACGGCTGGTAACTCAGGACGTAAAAATCCACTACCAAACATTATTGGACCGGAGTTCCACTGTGGAGACCCCTGGCTGGGATAAGCCGAAAGACACAACAACAACAAGTGGCTATAACCCAAAAAAGGAAAAAAGAAAAAAAACTACAGTCAGTTCCTTGAGCATAGCACAGCATTGCAGTAAAATGTAAAACTTCCTAAATGCATACCATGAAAACCAGTTAAAAACAAATTGCTGCCACTGCAACATAAGTGAATCACCTATATAACAAGAATGCATAGAAGAATAAAGAATAAGTACCAGTGTACCTGCATTCATAAAACGTCACAGTAAATACCTAAGCAGGTGTCCTATTATAATCACAGTCTTTATAAGGCAATGCCCATGTATACTCATGAAACATAAAAGCTTAAGAATAAAAGCTAACTAATGTTTCTAAAAACATCAATCATCATTCAAGTGTTATATGTATAAATGAGTATTTCTGCTTAAAGGTGTCAGGTCTTATAGCCATAAGAAGCACTACTCAATCAGTAAAATAAAAATGAAAGTACCTTACCTGATAAAAACATCCAAAGAAATGTGCTAATTAAGTTATAAGCCTGCAAAACAGGCCAGTGAAGGGACTTAGATCCTTAAAGCACCAAGAGAGTGTAAACAAGCCTGAAGTTGCTTAGAAACCAATCAAATAAATTTGTGTGAAAGAAGGATGCTGCAGCCTATTATGCCCCTTAACTGAAGTCAAATAACCAATCAATGGGGTAAAAAAAAAAATCTTAGTGAGGCAATGGTTTAGATTTCTAAAAAAGTTTGATGGAAACAGCATCATTCAGTTCATAATGCCGGTCTGCTTGTAACCAAATGATCCATTCTTATTCAATCTTCTCTGTTTTATTCTTCCTGTTGTCTATTCTGTTGTCTTCTTTCAAAGTGTCCAGCACCATAAATTTAAAATGAAGTTCTACTCCTTGTTCCACAGCATATTTAGCCATGGCCACTGTTGTATCTTCCTTCTTAATTCTGTATAAATGTTCTTTCATCCTGTCCCTCAGCTCCCTGTTCATTTTTCCTATTTAAAAGCTAGGACATCTCAGGCAAATAGTTAAACAGACCCCATTCTTTGTCGAGCAATCAGCATAACCCTTGAAGTCTCACAACCTTGTCCATAGTAGGATGAACAAAATGATCAGTATTGGCTATAACCCAGCAGATATTACACCACCTGCCGTTGAAGGTTCTCACCTTGCTGGGATCATTGGCATACTGTTCATCACTGTTGCGGTAGCATACCCTTCTTCTTCTTATAGATCTAATATTCTTGTATGTAATGGTCTGGTTTAACAGTATTTTAAAAGGAGGGGAAGCACTAACATATTGGAAGAAAGCTGTGGTGGTCATAATACCAAAAGATGGTAAAGACCCATCAGACCGAACTTCATATAGACCCACTTCAATTTTAAACTTTGATTATAAAGTGTTTGTCTATACTAGCTAAACGAATGGCAAAGATGTTGCCAAAATTGGCAGATATAGATAAATGAGGTTTGGTTAGGGGAGGCAAACATTTGACAACATTCATAGAACAATGATGATGCAGAGGGAAGCAGAATGTAAGAAATTACTGCTGTTGTTGGTGGGTCTTAATGCAGAGAAAGCATTCGACAGAGTAAGATGGGATTTTATGAGTAGGACAATGGAAGCATTTGCATTGCCTGATACCATAAAAAGGTTAATTTAGAGGATATATGAAGGGTGGAAAGGTTCCTCTCTGATAAATTGTGTCTGAACAAGGGAACCAGGCATGGATATCCTCTTTCCCTTGTTATTTGCATTATATTTAGAGCCATTGACAAAGAAATTTAGGGACTCAGAAATTCAAGGGTATAATTGGTATTGCGATCAAGAAAAGTTGGCTTTATTTGCAGATTATATTATTTTGTACTTGATAAATCCAAAAAAAGGACATGTTACTGCTATGGAACATCTTGAGACAGTTTTAAGTCTTTTCAGGATATAAAATTCATAAAGATAAAACAAAGGTTATAGCCATAAATTATGTGTCTACACATGAACTGATTCAGCAGTACCCATATTTTTGGAGACATGGTAAGATGAAGTTTTTAAGAGTATGGATTAAAAAGGCTTCTGTTATGGCAGCTAAGGATATGTGGAAAGAGACAAAAAAGAGATAATACAAAAAGTGAGAAACTGGAAGATCTTCTTATGGATATGGATAGCAATATGCAAGCAGTTAATATGTTTTAGTCTCTTTAGTTTTATGTACAGAGCAGGTATATTTTTATCAACCAATAATTAATAAAGTGTTAAAGGAATTTATCTGGGAGGGGAAGAGGGAAAGAGTTAAGTGGGATAAGGTGATCCTTCCAATAGAACAATGTGGTTTAGGATTACCTGATTTGAAGGGATATTTTAGAGCTACACAGTTAAGACTTTATATATATATATATATATATATATATATATTTATTTATATTTTTATATATTTTTATATATATATATATATATATATATATATATATATAAATAACACAAGAAAATGCTTATAAATCAAAGTGGAAAAGGATGATGAGGCAGGAAGGAAATTCAAGACATAAGGAAAGAGTGAAATTTCAATGCAGATCTTTAAGGAAAATAATGATAGCCATACAGTATATTATTATTATTATATTATATTCTTAAAGCAAACAAAGTATTCTGAGAACTAAGCCAACACAAGAATGGAGAAAGGAGATTTTGCTAATAAGGATGATTGTAATTAGGGTGCAGAATATAAGCAAGAGGAGGCTGAAATTTACTGGAGAAAACTGGCAAAGGAACCAAGGAATTGTGAGCAAATAGTGAGAGAGTAAAGGAAATAGAATGGGATGAGGTAAAAAAAAAACATTTGGAATTTAGTCTAGAAACTGCCTTCCCTACCAGTGATTGATATCAGAATATAGGCAAGTTGAAAAGGATAGGGGAATCCTAAGTGAAATACCTGCTCTGGTGGAGTTTTTAGGCGAATCTAGAACAGAAGCTGCTATTAAAAAAGGGATAATTAGTACATCATATAAAATATTGCATGATAATTATCAGAATTAGGGGGTTACAAAAGATTGGGAATAGAGTTTGAATAAGCAATTTACAAGGGAACAATGGGAGAATATATGTATAGCTGCCAAGTATTCAACAAATTCCAGAAGGTTTAGGATTTTTGCTTGGAAGTGTTTCAGTATACATTCTTATACTGCAAGCAGACCAGAGAATTTTTTCTCAGGTAGATGGCAAATGTTGGAGGTGCAATGGAGAAGATGGAGGTAACTGAGAACATATTTTTGGGGCTATAATGAGTTGGCAGTTTTAAAAAATTCCCAACAGAGTACTCTGTCAGAAATATTGGATGAGAAAATGGGTGTAACAAAAGAAATGATTCTTTAGAGCTGGGACGCAAGATCTGAATTGTCTAGACCTAGTAAGGCATTACTAGTTTAATTCTGGTGGCTGCCAAAAAGCTGTTGCTAGAAAATGGAACTCAAAGTCTAGTCCAACTGTATTTGAAGTATTGAATATTGTAATGGATACAAAAGAACTGAAGTGGAAGAAGCAAGTTACATAGAAATAAATAGAAATTGTGGGAATAATACATGCAGGATAATTTTCAGGAGGTGGACTGATGTTCATGGGAAGCAGGAATTGAACAATTTATGTAATGTTGGACTGATGATAGTTATAAAAAAGAACATATGTGCTGTATAACGTAAAACATTTTATGTAATGTTGGACTGATGATACAAAAAAGAATACGTGATGTATAATGTATGTAACTGAAAACACATTGACATGGTTTGTTTTCTTTTATATTAATGTATATTTTCTTATGTCTTGAGTGATAACTTAATAAAGGTGTTTAAAAACTGTATAAGAATATTAATATTTTTCTATTTTAATGCATTGAGGGTAATCAAATGGAAGCTTATGCAGTTATGGTTGAACATTAGTTGGAGTCACTGGATGTATTCATCCTGGATTCAAATGATAAGATTAAAAGTTATTCATATTCATATTAAAAGGTATTCATATTCACATTAAAATGTATTCATATTCATATTGCTTCATAAGATTTATTGATCACACCAGAAACTGCAATTAGTATATGGTAATTTCACATTATCTGTAGTTCGTTCTTTTTTTAATGTTTGGCTATCATTTTACTTCACAAAGTATCAAGTGTTAAAAAAAACATAAGGGTATATTTATTGAAACAAGACTGGCAGTTGGTGCAGAGGTTAAGGTTGCAAGCTGCAGTTCTTGTGGTACAAGGTTTGATTCCCTCAGCCATGGTTTGAATACTGTATGACCTTGAACAAGTCACTTAACCAGGGATTGCTCCCAGGTTATCCCTACAAAAGAGACTTGGTGTTCATTAGGCCTATCTGGTTAACAAGCAGTATTAATAATGGCCCCTAGCTATGCCAATGTGATTCTGCACAATGGAAAGAACTGTTTCAGCATAATGACAAATCTGTTTTTTCACATAAGATCTTTTGTAGACTTATTAAAGACTTGAATTTTAATAGTCTGTAATGGTGCAAACCTTGAGACGTTTGTTAGTATGTTAAATCGTTCTATTACCTTTCTCATTCTACAGTTCCATTGCAATAAGGAAATATTACCATTTTAGATTTTAATATCAAGGATGTATTTCTAATTTTATTTTTATAGCTGCTAACAGAAAACATGAAGCAGCTATACATGTTTGGATTTTAAACGTAGGCATGAAAGAGGACAGAGCAATGTATAATGTGAATTTAAAAGTATTTTACATCAGAAGAAACATATCTGAACTGCATATGGTTAATAGTAGTAGATTAAAGACTGATGCTGTTTTCATTCACAAGTTATAGTTGTACATTACACAGTAATTAAAAAAATGCTAAAGTTTTGTTAGATGTTATCCCTCTGAGTTATTAAATAATAACAGGGATGGAATTATGAAGTTATTATTGGATGCACAGCATTTATAAGACTTTAGTGTTACAAGTCCTGTATGTATATACTGTAAATACCAAACCAACTTTACTACATGTCTTATTTTACTTGTTATTTTACTTGCTACCTTCTCTGTTTTCTATTATTCAGCTTTGTGATTAGTGCATAACTGTTTTTATTATGCAGTATATTGTGAAAATAATATAATTGTATAATATGTACATTTTGTTGGAGCTTTTCTCCTTGGGTCTCCACTGAAAATGGGCCTGTGCTCAGCTGGACCAACCCGGTTAACAAATGTGAAATAAATAAATAAATAAAATAATAAATGGTGTTAGAAGATGAGAAGTTAGATTCTAGTTTAATATGGATAGCTAGGATAACAAAACTATGAGAGTTCTTCCTGACATAGTAAAAGGTACTTGTAGTCATTGCTGTTTGAAATGCTCTTCACTGAACAATTTCAAATGATATACATAAACCATAAACAATAAGTATGCATAGAGGCTTCTTAACTTTATTAATACCTGCTGTTTTAACCAAATAACTACCTTTCCTACTAGGGGATCACATTTCTTTGAACTTGTTCTTTCTAATATAGCACCAATCTGTTCTGCTCCAAAGGTCCTCACCTCTATGATCAAATCAAACCAACATGCCATCATATTTTCCTGAAAAACACTGCCCAAGGCAGTATCCAACCCCACTGTATTCAAGAATTTCTTAAAGTTCAACGATCTTGCACACTCAGATGATCTGTGAAAATTTTAAAGCTCTCTCTCCCTCCCTTGGATCCCCTTAATGAAAGCAGCTGCTTATACCACTGACTAGTATTCCCACATTAACTACTGCATTCAAACATCTGTCCCCATCTATCAGGGGCATGATGGTAAATTTAATTACCAGTCCCATTGGCAGAACTCCAGTTTCAACAGAATCAACAGCAAAAGAAACAAAAACTCCTGGCACTAAGTAATGAACTCAAATCCCCTCATTCTGTTGGCAGTCTTTAATCTTTAATAGGTCAGCAGAGAATGCAAGCATGTGATCTTTAAATCTGAAACTCTTCAAAGTCAGGTATGAACTAAATAGTAACATCCCCTATAAAGATAGCCATAAAACCCTTTTTAACTATGTTAAGGATTTTAGAAATAATACTAACACTGCACTGAGCTGATCTCTAATGGTACCACCTAATCCATCCGTGAGGACATCACTAATATATTTGCAGATAAAATTCTAACTTTGCCCCATGCTCATCTCGTTTCTTCCCCTTAGTATCCAGTCCATATCCCTCTCCTAAAATTACCCATGAAAAGGTACCAAATACTCTCTCCATTACTGGAAATACTAGTATCATGAGTCCTGATGAAGTAGATTCTCCATCTTGGATATATGATCAGATATGGTGGGATTACCAAACATCACAATGAGCACTGAAAAACATATATGCTTTACAATACCTCCCCATCAATTTGTAAGGCTCTTGCATATCAAAATAAAATATTGGCATTTATCAGTTACTAAGGAGTTGATGTGCCTGTCAGGCAGTGATAAGATGTATAACCAGCTGAAATGGTTACACGTGGCAGACCTAACTTCTCTCCCCAAGAGTATAAGTACCAAACAGGAAAATTTCTATCTCCACGGTACCCTTGTCAGGCTTCATCAAATTCCAAAACAAAAATAAAGCATAAAGATAAATGTAAATATTTAGTGGTAAAGGCAGTTTTACTAAATTTGAAAAGTCTCTACAATCAAATGACTGACTTTGGAGCTCATTAGTGTTTGGATGGTACCGGTATCTGTAAAATTAGTGGAACCTGATTTAAAGGTCCCGAATACATATCAAAATTACATGGTATATTACTGAAGTCTATTTAAAGATTTGAAACGTATATCACAAATTCCAGTGTGTACCTTGTAGAATAGAGTATGTGTGCTGTATCTTTAAGAAGTGTTTCATGCACTGAGCATGCATATAAATAGTCAACACATGCTTGCTTCAGTGCTATTTTGAGAGTGCAGCCGAGTGAGCATGTATGAGTGTAATAGCTAGTTTGTTTATAAGTTTATCTAAGTTAAAGTTATTATGCCTCAATCCTAATGTGTTTGTATATAATAAAGCTGCTTGAATAGAACTCACAAAGTATTGTCTACTGTATCCTGACTAGATGAGCGACATGGTGGCAGAACTGGGATTCCAGAGACTGATATTCAGAACTACGAGGTGCAGAGATAACAGTGTAGGTAAACTAAGGGAAACAAGCATAGAAAAGAGCCAAAAAAGAACCAAAGGTAATAAAAACTTCCATGAACAGTTTATTTTATAAAAAGATAAAACAGAGTATTACAAGGGCACAAACCACATTATTAAACAAGCAAGAAGCACAAAAGGTTTATCGATTAAACAAAATGTTTAAGATTAAGATATTTGATAAAACAATTGTCAGAAAAGCACATAAGGGATTTGAAATTATCTCAGAATTGCAAAACGAGTATGTTTAAAGCAAAACGGGCATGTTTAGATTAAAACAAGCACAAGAAAAGTACAATGGGCATGAAACGAATATAATAAGGGCAAAATGTACACATTAAGCTTAAATAAAGCAAGGCAATGGCATTTCTTTTGACAAAGTGCTGTGTTTTGGCATAACTACTATTTTGTATTGTATTCAGGGCATAATTAAAGCTATTTGAAGTATCCCAAAGTCTGTAAAGTGCTTACAGTGGGTGCTTATTCAAATCCCTTAATTGCAAAGTACCTTGCAAAGGTAAGGGAAAACAGCTCTTAAACTTTACAAAAAAGCACCTAAACATGCATGTCCAAGGGTCAGCTTCCAGTGATTTCTCGTGTCCACCTAGTGAATCTGAGCATACTGGGGCAGTGCGGCAACTGCCTCATGTACACAGACAATCCTCTCCTCCTACCACCCAACACTACAACCTGCGAGAGATGCACTTACATAGCCAAACTGGAAGCAAAGCTCTCTTCGGCCAAGATTGTGCTAGACAGTCAAGAGGAGAAGATTAACACCTGCATTAAACCTCAAGCAACTCATAGCCCTTCAAAACTCACACCATCAACACCTGCACATAGCAACACTAAACCCACATATGCAGAGGCCCTTAACATTAACTTGCCCAAGCAACAAGGACCTCCGAAGCCGAAATGTGAACAAACACCAGTCACAGCCAAAGTGACAAATTGCTCACAACATCAATGTGCCACCCAGCAACAGCCTCTAAGGCAAGACAATGTACCCAACACTTTAGTCATAGGTGACTCTATAGTCAGGCACACTGATGTCCCACTCACCAGGCTGAACAAGGAGAAAATTACAGTTAGCTGCCTGTCGGGTGCCAGGATCCACGACACAATGCATGCACTCAAGTCACTCCACAACAAGTACAAATACGACTCTGTCATTGTCCATGCTGGAGTGAATGACTTGAGAAGTACCTCCCTGGACTACATGAAAAGAGATATGGAAGAGCTCTTGGATCATGTGACCCAGGCAGGTATGACCCTAGACCTGAGTAGCATCCTGCCTTTGCCCAGAATGATACCACAGTATAAGGACAAAATTATTGACTTCAACAATTGGCTAAGCTTCTGGTGTCATTCAAAGGGGATTCAGTATTTGTCTGCCTGGGAAGACATGATCGACAAACCACGATGCTTTGCCAGAGATGGTCTGCACCTGTCACCCCTGAGATTCAGGTTACTGGCTAAAGCTCTTGCCCCCTATAGTGCCTTTTTTAGGCAAGGTTCAAAGGATAAAACAACCACCATAACAGATACAAGCATGCAAAATCTGAAGGTAATGCTGCTCAATCCTAGAAGTCTAAACCTCAAAATGCACTCTCTCATGGCACTCCTAAAAATGGAGAACATCGATATCTGTGCAGTAACTGAGACCTAGTTCAAGGCTTCAGAGAGCACCCCTGCAATACCAGGCTACAATTCTTACCACACTTTTTGGCCACAAAACCAAGACCGAAACACTAAAGGTGGAGGAGTGTCCATATTCACCAAGGATATTCACACCTCCAGGCTAGTTGCCTGACACAATGCATCTGAAATTCTCCAGGTGCAACTAACACTAGGTAAGACTGCAATACAAATTGTAGCTTGCTACAGATCCCCCACCATGCCCCAAGATTCTCACTACACCTTTCTAAACATACTGGAAAATATTAAGATACAACCAAACACCCTAATACTGGGTGATTTCAACTACCCTGCCATTAATTGGGAAAACTACTCGGGTACCAACTCCTTTTCCCAATGGTTCTTGGAATTCATAAATTCCAACACCCTGGATCAACTAATCCATTGTCCCACCAGAGGCTCCAATATCCTAGCCCTGGTCATTACCAACATGAGAGATAGATGCTCCACACCAGTGGTCACCCCCTCATTGGTCAGGTCTGACCATAAGCAAATCACCTTTGACATCCACATCCCACCCCCACCCCCCAGTAAGGAAACCTCCTTAAAAAACTTCTCCAAAGCCAAATTCATGCTACTGAAGTCAGAAGTGACAAACTTCACAACACCCATGCAGATGGGATCTGGAAGTTCGACTGCAGAATCCTACACTAAGGCACTGTACAAGCACATCTACTCGTGCATGAATCGTGCCATCCCAAATAGAACCAAGATGCTCTTCTCCAAAAAAAGGAAGCCAATCTGGTGGTCCTCTGCTATAAACAAACTATACAACAGAAGGAAGAAACTGTTTCAGAAAAGAGGAAAATCCCAGGATGCAAAAAATTCCCTCACCAGCCTCAGTAAGATGCTGAGGTCCCTCATAAAATCCTCAAAAGCTAGTTACAAAAATAAAATTGCCAAAGATTCCAAAGACAACCACAAGACATTTTATAGTTATGTCAGGAATCTAAATGGCAATGCTCAGATCTGCTCTGAGCTATAACAGAATGGCACTAAATATATTGATCCCAAGGATATTGCCAATATCCTGGCAGATTGATTTAGTGAATCAATTATAAAGCATGCACGGAAGCAACTGCACGGCTCAGTAGGTAATCCAACAAAACAAAAAGAAGGAGCCAGCAGAACATGACCCAATATAGATAAACTTTTATTGGTAATATACCATATCAAAAACAGCAAAGAATGGTGCACAGACCGGTTTTGGCTGGTGAACTAGACACAGCCTTCCTCAGTGTGGAACAAGCAGATTCAAAGCTGTAATTAAATACACTGCAAAGAGACATGATTGGATAAAACTAAAGCTTGTCATTTAAACCTGGTGGAAATAAACCACCTAACTTGATTATCCATTTTTTCTCTTTAGAGTTTAGTAAAGAATGCCAACCTGTTTTATTCACTTTTTTACCCTGAATAATGTCAATAATAGTAAAATAAAAAGTAGCTGTAGGATGTGTTTGCTGATGTTTGTATAAAGCATTGTGTATTCTGCCTTTTTTAATATTGCTTATGTGCTCTGAGATCCTTAGTCTTAATGGTCTGGATGTTTCACCTATATAGAATCGCCACATGTGCATGTGGCTAAATAGACTACCCAATCGAGCTACAATTAGCAAAGAATTTAATATTATATACAATGGCAGAATTTCTACTAGTAAATGCTTTCGTTTTGGAAACTTTGTTGCAGTTGGTGCAATGTCCACAAGGATAGCAACCAACAGGTATACTGCCAGTAAGAGTAGTTTGTATTGGTTCTGGGAGACTTTTGTCATGCACATGTTTGTAATGATTAAAATGACTACCCAGATTCCTGCCTTTCTTGAAAGAAAAAAGGCAACGATCAGGAACAATGTTAGACAAATCATTGTCATACAATAGTAAATTCCAATGTCTGTTAACACTCTGGATAAGGCTATCCGAATTCCTGCCATAGGTAGTAGTAAATCTAATTGGTTGATGGGTAGGTTTTCCAACAGTTTTATATGCTAATAAATCATCCCTGTTCATGTGGTTAACTTTATTAATAGCATCAAAAACATGCCCCATTTTGTATCCCCTAGACCTAAAGCATCTGGTTAAATCCCTGCTTTGTGCTTGAAAGGAAGACTCATCAGAACAGATGCGTTTCATCCTGATAAATTGGGATTTTGGGATGTTTTTAGAAATATGTGGGGGATAGAAACTGGAGGCATGTAATATAGTGTTATATTCGGGATGTTTCCTGTAAAAAAGAGTCCCCAAAGTATGGTCTGATAATCTGTTGACAGATACATCAAGGAAGGTAATGTGATTGTAATCATAATGCAAAGTAAACTCCAAACCCCATTTGTTATTGTTGAGATATGTTAAGAAATCAAACAAGCCTGCAAGTTCCCCCTTCCATACAGCCCAGCAATCATCGAGATAACGTCTCCAAATATCAAGTTGTTCCAAATAGATGTTATTATTGCTGTTGTATATAAGATCATTCTCAACATAGGCCATAAAAAGGTCCACATAAATGGGTGCAAAAGAGGAACCCATAGCGATGCCCTTGGTCTGCCAGTAGCAGATGTCCTGATAGAAGAAGACATTATTAGTTAATACATATGATGCCATGTCCAACAGAAATTCATTATAATCAGAGGAATATAATCCAGAGCTATTGAGCCAAAAGGCCAGAGCCTCTAAACCACCAGAATGGGGAATATTAGTGTATAGTGCACTTACATCAAAGGTACACATACGCCAATCCGGCTCAAGTTGTGTATCAGAGATAATTTGTAAAAAGTTAATAGTATTACGTATTCTTGAGCAGATGGAAGAAAGGAGGGGCTTCAGTTTGCTAGTCAAAAAAAGGGATAAAGGCTCTGTGATGTATCCCCTGCCTGAAACGATAGGTCTACCCGGTGGATGTCTGGGGTCCTTGTGAATCTTTGGCAAAAAATAAATGTACTGATTCAAAGGATCCCGAACCAAAAGTTGGTGCATGGTATCATTATCAATAATGGAAGCATCCTTGGCATGGGACAAAAATTCTTTGATTTCATTTAGAAATCTAGGTGTAGGATTAATGGCCATCCTGGCATAATATTTTTCATCAGATAATTGTCTCATTGCTTCCTGATCATAATATTGCCAATCTAGGACCACAACAGCACCACCTTTGTCCACTGAGATGATCACAATGTCATGATTATTTTGTAAATCAATGATGGACTTTTGTTCAGATATAGAGATGTTATTAGGTTTAATGGTGGATACTGACCTGGCATAATGCAAATCTTTGAGAATGTTGTTCTGGAACTGTAGGACAACAGGATGCATGGGTGGAGTAAATTGTGATTTGTGGTAAATAAATTTATCTGAAAACCCAAAATCATTGTTAGTACATCCAAAAAACATTCTTAAATTAAGCAATCTACAAAAGGAAACAACATCTTGTTGGATGATATAGTAAATGTAGTATGTATAAATCTAGTATACACCATTTGATCTATCAAGTCAATTGTATCATACGTATGACAGGGCCATTCTATGATGAATTTAACAGAGTTATAATGAAAAAATTAAAAGAATATTCTTATAGGGGTTGCATTATGTACATACAAAATGTTGTTTTATAAATGAATATAATTAGAGATGGCACACTGTTTAGGTATATTTTGTATATTTTGCATATTTTGCACATTTTGCATATTATACATTTTATTAAGTATAAAATTTTCATGCTGTTCATTAACTTGCCATTTGGTTCAACAAAACATAAGTTTGTATTATAGAAATGTATTTGACAGACTAAGTGATGGTCTTTTCAGGTGTAAATGTTTAATTATTTAAATGCACATTGAGTGTTGTGATTGGTTCTAAAATTTCAGCTAATGATTCATAAGGTGTGGTGAATCACAAATTAAATGTATTCCTTGAGAAGGCGAAGGCCGAGGTACCAGAGTGCAATAAAGAAAAAACTTTTTTCACTAGTCACCTGCATGTCTGTGGCGTTGAAAGTTTTCTACTTTTGGCTCAATAGCTCTGGATTATATTCCTCTGATTATAATGAACTTCTGTTGGACATGGCATCATATGTATTAACTAACAATGTCTTCTTCTATCAGGACATTTGCTACTGGCAGACCAAGGGCACCGCTATGGGTTCCTCTTTTGCACCCATTTATGCGGACCTTTTTATGGCCTATGTTGAGAATGATCTTATATACAACAGCAATAATAACATCTATTTGGAACAACTTGATATTTGGAGACGTTATCTCGATGATTGCTGGGCTGTATGGAAGGGGGAACTTGCAGGCTTGTTTGATTTCTTAACATATCTCAACAATAACAAATGGGGTTTGGAGTTTACTTTGCATTATGATTACAATCACATTACCTTCCTTGATGTGTCTGTCAACAGATTATCAGACCATACTTTGGGGACTCTTGTTTACAGGAAACATCCCGAATATAACACTATATTACATGCCTCCAGTTTCCATCCCCCACATATTTCTAAAAACATCCCAAAATCCCAATTCATCAGGATGAAACGCATCTGTTCTGATGATTCTTCCTTTCAAGCACAAAGCAGGGATTTAACCAGATGCTTTAGGTCTAAGGGATACAAAATGGGGCATGTTTTTGATGCTATTAATAAAGTTAACCACATGAACAGGGATGATTTATTAGCATATAAAACTGTTGGAAAACCTACCCATCAACCAATTAGATTTACTACTACCTATGGCAGGAATTCGAATAGCCTTATCCAGAGTGTTAACAGACATTGGAATTTACTATTGTATGACAATGATTTGTCTAACATTGTTCCTGATCGTTGCCTTTTTTCTTTCAAGAAAGGCAGGAATCTGGGCAGTCATTTTAATCATTACAAACATGTGCATGACAAAAGTCTCCCAGAACCAATACAAACTACTCTTACTGGCAGTATACCTGTTGGTTGCTATCCTTGTGGACATTGCACCAACTGCAACAAAGTTTCCAAAACGAAAGCATTTACTAGTAGAAATTCTGCCATTGTATATAATATTAAATTCTTTGCTAATTGTAGCTCCGATTGGGTAGTCTATTTAGCCACATGCACATGTGGCGCATTCTATATAGGTCAAACATCCAGACCATTAAGACTAAGGATCTCAGAGCACATAAGCAATATTAAAAAAGGCAGAATACACAATGCTTTATACAAACATCAGCAAACACATCCTACAGCTACTTTTTATTTTACTATTATTGACATTATTCAGGGTAAAAAAGTGAATAAAACAGGTTGGCATTCTTTACTAAACTCTAAAGAGAAAAAATGGATAATCAAGTTAGGTGGTTTATTTCCACCAGGTTTAAATGACAAGCTTTAGTTTTATCCAATCATGTCTCTTTGCAGTGTATTTAATTACAGCTTTGAATCTGCTTTTTCCACACTGAGGAAGGCTGTGTCTAGTTCACCAGCCGAAACCGGTCTGTGCACCATTCTTTGCTGTTTTTGATATGGTATATTACCAATAAAAGTTTATCTAAATTGATTTAGTGCCAACTTCACCCCCCTCCCACCCCCTAAAGGGCCCATCTCAATACCAAAAGATTGCCAAATTCCAATAATCACGGCCACACAGGTAGAAACCGCACTCTCCAAAGCTAAGAATACAGCATCCATGGGACCAGATGACATCCCAGGCTGTGTACTACATGAACTACAAAATGAACTGGCACCTCACCTGAGTGTCATGTTTAATCATAGCCTCACCTCAGGCTTCGTGCCCACTGAGTGGCGCACAGCTACAATTATCCCACTCCACAAGGGAGGATCCACCTTGGATCCCGAGAACTACCATCCCATCAGTCTGACAAGCCTGATCTGCAAGGGCATGGAACGCATTATCATGGAACTTATAAACAAAGACATTGGCAACCTTCAAACACTGGACCCCACCCAGTTTGGGTTTGTGAAGGGGCGATCCTGTCTCCTGAATCTGATTGACTTCTTTGAATCAGTCTCCAGAGTTGTAGATGAGGGTAAGGTGGTCCACACAGCCTATCTGGACCTCGCCAAGGCCTTCGACACCATCCCCCACTCTGGAATCATAGATAAACTTACTAAGCTGGGCATAAATCCCTACGTCACTCGATGGGTTGCCAACTGACTTACTAACAGCACCCAGACTGTAAAAGTAGCCAACTCCAAATCCAGCTCCAGACAAGTGACAAGTGGAGTACCTCTGGGTTCAGTCCTGAGACCACTCTTGTTTGGCATCTACTTCTCTGAAGTACAGGCCAACTCTAAGGGACTCTGGCTAACATAGTTTGCAAATGACTGCAAACTGGAAGCCATTATTGAATCCCCAGATGATGTGAATATTCTACAAAAGGGCCTTACAGAAACAGATGCCTGGTGCCAGAGCCATGGGCTCAAGCTTAATGCCAAGAAATGTATAGTTATCCCCTTTGGAAAAAAAATGTACACATGAATTACCACATAGGTGGCAGGACACTAAACATCAAAAGTGTGATGAGAGACTTAGGGACACAGGTGGACAGTGGTCGCACTTTCAATAACCACATCGCCACAACAGTCAGGAAATCCTTCTATGTGGCACACATCATCACTAAGGGCTTTTCATCCAGAAAAAAGGAGGTCATTGTCCCACTGTAATCATCCCTCATTAAACCCGTTTGGTATGCACCTTACAAGACATCTGCAACAGCTGGAAAGACCACAGAAATACCTCACTAAAAGAATCACAGGCCTAAAGCAGATGCCATATGCTGACCATCTAAAAAAACTCCAGCTATACTGTGTGGCATATGATCTACTCAGAGGCGAGCTCTGCTTAACATACAAGGCCATGTCAAACCCTGAGATGTTGGACTTGCTCCACTTAAAGAAATCCCAATCCCTCAGAGCCACACGCTCCAGGGATCTAAACCTTGCCATCACAATGAACAAAACATGCTGGAGGGATAGGTTCCTGACCCAGAGACTCCCCATACTCTGGAATAGACTGCCCATACATGTCAAGCAGAGTGCCTCATTGGCCCTCTTCAAAATGAACCTTGATGATTGGATGGGAGATAGGAAATTCACCCTGGGGATCATATCAGTCGCCCTGCAAGACAGGGGTCCAGAGAAGTAAATATTGTGGGAAGAAATATCCAGGGAATTGTTATGGCTAGGCTTGCATAGGCCCTAGGGCCGATATCCTAGTACTAACCTATGAACCTATGAACCTATTACTGTGCATTTATTCCGATGTGTTTGTTTGTGTACAAAGTTCAACTATTTTGTAAAGTGCAGTCAAAATACAGCCATTTCGAAAAGTTTCTTGTGCTGGGTATGTCTGTTTGCAAAGTGCCACCATTACAGAGTGTGTCTTGCACTGTAAAGAGTTATTTAGCAAAGTACCATCATTTGGCAGAAGTTTCAGTGTGCTGTGTGCTGTGTACTGTTTATTCACAAAGTGCAATTACTTCAAAATGTTTCTTACTCTGAGCTTCTTCTGCCAAGTTCATTCGCACAGTCCAGTTATTTCAAGATGTTTCTTACACTTAAAAAGAGGTGATTTCTTACAGTACAGTGATTTCCAGAGTATCACAGTGCCCGAGAGACTTATTTCACAAAGTTCAGTTACTAAGAGGCTTGTTGTGCTATACGGCATAGTTACAAGTACTGGCATACATTTCTGGCTTATGTATATGTGTGTATATATTCATGCATATTTGTAAAACCCTTTACTGGTATGTGTTAATATGGCAGACAGATTTTGAAAGCCCTCACCACTTGTATTTAATCAGAATATTGCAGAGAATTGGAGAATATTTCAGCAAGAGTACAATATTTTTATACAAGCAGTTTATTCTGATAAAGATGCACTCACTAGGGCATTCATTTTGTTAAACATAGCTGGGTCAGAGGACATTGAAAGAGAACATTCATTTGTGTATGCACCAGCAGTATATGAAGGAGTAGGTGAAAACCGTCATATTGTTGCACAGGCTGAATCAAGGGAATACCCCGAGTGTTTGAAGTGCAACTTAAGGAAATGGGTAACCTCTAGACAAATATTACATTAGAAAGGCACTTGTTTTATACAAGAGATCAGAAACCAGGGGAAACTTTTGCAGATTGTACAACTGACCTGAGGAACAAAGTTAAAATGTGTTGGTTTGGTGACTTAAAAGATGAGTTTCTAAAGGATTTTATGTAGTATTAATAGTGCTGCTGTGAGTAAGATTTTGTTTCGTGACAGTGATTTAATGTTGAGCAAAACTATAGAGATTTGTCAAATCCATGAAGTTACAGAAAGGCACACAAGTATGCTTGCAAGTGATGATTATGGTTTCAGCAGGCTCTAGAGCAAATGTAGACAATATGGAACATGTGGCAAGCAAAAGCAGGCCTAAGCACATGGCTGCCACAGCCCCTGCTGGTTCACCAGGGAAACCATGTCATTTTGCAGCAAATTCTAAGAAAGGAGCGTGCTCAGTGCAGAACAAGTGTGCCTCAGCAAAACCCAAATCAAGCTTTATTGTTAACAGTCACAACTGTAGTGTCAATCATGAGTCTAAAAGAGAGAAGTGTTTAGCATTTGGTCAGCAATGCCACAAGTGTAAAAAATGGAACCATTTTCAAAAGTTTTGCAAATCAAGTAGACCTCACACAGCTTTAAAGAAAGGTCACTCAAAAAAGCAAACTGATCAAGTAGAATTGCAGCAGTCTACTTTCTACGTAGATGGCGTCAGTAGTTTGTGAAAAGGTTGATGCAGTGAATTTGTTGACAAAAAAATGAAGTGTTTTCACTGTCCAGATCAATATTAAATCCACAGAGCTCGAAGTAGACTCTGGGTCAAAGTGTAACGTTATATCAGCTGATACTTTTGCTAAAGTGAGAGTTAATGAACAACTCACTGCGGGTAGTTGTGTAAAGCTTGTTGCTTATGGAGGTGAAGAAATTCAAACCGTAGGCTCAGTAGTACTTTCATGTTATTCTATGTAGTCCAAAGACCTGTGCAGTCATTATTGGGTCCCAGAGATGAATTTGCTTTCTTTAACCAAAGAACTTGATCATATAAGCACATCTCCTAGTTCCAATTTCACTGAATCCATTTTCTCAGAGTATGCTGATGTTTTCAGTGACACACTGGGCAAACTTCCAGTTGTGTGTTCTATGACGTTAGACCCAGAGGTCAGTCCAATGGCCATTCCAGCAAGAAAAGTTCCAGTAGCTATGCAGGATAAAGTTAAAGCTCAGTTGGATAAAATGGTGCAGCAAGGTGTGATTTGTGCAGTTATGGAACCAACTGAATGGGTGTCGTCTATGGTAGCAGCCCACAAAAAAGGCTCAGATGAAATCAGAATATGTATTCACCCAAGAGATTTGAACAAAGCATTAAAGAAACTGCATTGTCCAATGCGTACAGTCGAGGAAGTCACAGCCCTAATACTGAATGCCACTGTTTTTTGTCTTAGATGCAAAAAGTTCATTTTGGAATAAATTCTGCAAGTGAAGTCTTTCAGCATGCAATGGAGCAAATTTTTTCAGGTTACCTTTGTGCCATAATAGTAGATGATTTATTAATTGGAGGCAATGGTGAAGCAGAGCATGACAGAAACCTTAAGTGAGTTCTAGACAGAGCACGTGAAGTGAACTTAAAGCTCAGTTCTCCGAAGTGCATATTCAGACTACCAGAAGTTACATATGTAGGTCATTTATTTACCAGCACTGACTTGCGACCAGACTCGTTCAAGAAAGCAGTCATTCTTGAGATGCCAGCACCAGATAATGTTTAAGCTTTACAATGTTTTCTTGGTATGGTCAACTATTTAGGCAAGTTTATACCAGACTTCAGTGAGTTGACAACACCTTTGAGAGAGCTGACCTGTAATAATGTTGCATAGTCTTGGTTGAAACAACACCAAAAAGCATTTGAAGACCTTAAGCAGAAAATTGCCACCCCACCTACATTAAGATAGTATGATGTCAATAAACCAGTCAGTCTTTCCTGTGATGCTTCAAAATTTGTTCTTGGTACAGTCATTCTACAAGAAGGCAGACCAGTAGCCTATGCATCAAGAATTCTTACCCAAACTGAAGTGCAATATGGTCAGATTGAGAAAGAACTTTTGGCAATAGTATTTGCATGTTCAAAGTTTCATGATTATATCTATGATCGAGCTATTCCGATTGAAACTGATCACCACCATTACTATTTTAAATTAGCCTATTCATTCATCTTCAGCAAGATTACAAAGAATGATGCTCATATTGCAAAAGTACAACTTCAAAATGGTCTAAACAAAAGGCAAACGTCTTCATCTGGCTGATACCTTATCTAGGTCACCCAGAAATATGATGGATCATCTTCATGCAGAGAATATTGACTTTGACTTCATGGAAGTGCATAATCTTTCTACCATGAGACTTGATGAGCTGAGAGACCGTACAAAGACTGATCTAATTTTGCAAAAGCTCAACCACTGCGTTAATGTTGGATGGCCATCAAAGCAATCTAGTGTACCACCTGGACTGCAAACTTGTTTTCCTTACAGAGATGACATGTTTATGGAAGATAATGAAAAAGAAAATAAAAAAGAATCCATTGCAGTTAACTGTGTTCAATATCAGTAAATCCGAGGCAAAAAGAAGAGAACCACAGAAAAGGTTTAGCAAACATCTGCAATGTTGTAAAAGCTATATAAAAGACTCAGGTGATTTTTTGAAAATATTATATGATCGGTACAGTCAATGTGATGAGACTGATTTTTTATTGGTGACTTTAGACATTAAGTCTTTATTTATGGTTATCCAGAATGAATATGGCATAGAAGCCATACATGCGTTTTTGAACTTAAAGACAAATATGTTAACTAGAGGAACAGGAAATATTTGTGAAATTATTGATACAATTCTCACAAACAATATTTTTTTGTGTGATGGCAAACCGTACTTGTAAATAGCTGGGGTGGCCATGGGTACTCCCATGGCCAACAACTATGCTAATCTTGTTTTAAATCAATGGGAAAGCAAGTTTATCTATAAAGAAGATGGATTTATTGATCCTAATGTGTTATTCTGTGAGAGATTTGTAGATGACTGCTTTTTATTCTGGAAGGGTAAAGAAGAAGAGTTGAAAAACTTCATTACCTCTTTAGATAATACCACTGATTTTCTACAGTTTACGTTAGCATACTCAGATGTAAATATTAGTTACTTGGACATTGTTAGAAAAAAATAAAGGAAAACTGCACACAGGTGTACATAAAAATCAGTACATGCCAATAGATACACACACAGACACAGCATGCATGCTCCACATACTTTAAAAGGTATTATTACAAGTCAGCTTAGCAGGGTAAGTAGGTTAAACACTGATGAAGAAACAAGCAGTCATCAAATGAAGGAGATGGCCTCTGAGTTTATTAAAAGGGGATACAATGCAAAAGCTGTCAGTCAGGTAATGAATGAAGTCATTGAAAGAAGAATAAATAATATGGTCCCCTATTTTAATGGTGCAACCCAAGCCTATGACTTTAGTCACGGGAGAAATAGTAAAATAAGGTATGTGACAACTTTCAATACTAGGATTAAAGAAGTTGAGGGTATTATATGTAAGAATTGGAATTTGTTGTTATCTATGCCTGAATTAAAGCAGATTATTACTGAACAGACTTATTTTGCATATAGAAATGAAAAGAACTTAAGAAGAAGGTTGTGTTTTAAAGATTTGAGTAATAAAAATATTACTTACTCAAAACTAGGAACATTTTCTTGTTTGAATTGTAGTTGCTGTGCAGACATTGTTACCAATACACAGTTTGTCCACCCTATATCAAAGAACGCATATAGATTTGATTGTTATGCTAACTGTAATACATCACAGATAGTTTACTTAGCTACATGCACAGAATGCCCCTCATTTTACGTTGGAAAAAGCAGTAGGAATGTACCACATTGTATAAGTGAGCTTAAATCGGAGATTAGAAGGGGCATTCATACTAATGCATTGGCTAAGCATATAGCTGACAGTAATGCAGAGTATACATTTAAGTTTAGAGTTAAGGTAATTCTTAAGAGTATTAGGGGAGGTGATATTAATAATAATCTTGAGAATGTTGAATACTCTTGGATCCTAAGACGTCAACCAGATGTATATCCTGGTTTAAATGGTGCAATGATTTTGAAACCTGTTTTATGTAAGAAGCAACAGAAACTGCACTAAGTATTATAATGAAGTGTTTTTCTTTTCTTTCTTTTTTATTGGTTGGCTGTGTCACATGTTTTATGTCCTTTTGTATTTAAATGAATGGTTTTAACTGTTTTTTATAAACACTGAATATGGGGAAACCCAAAAGCTTTGCTACTGGAAGTATTTATTGTTTTTTTATTAAAAGTGTAGAACGTTTCTGTGGTTCTCTTGTTTTTGCCATGTTGATGGAAGATGCATTATTGTCAAAGGTCCTAAAACTGTTGTTCCTGCCTCCTTACAATATGAATATATCCAGATCTTGCATCGTGGTCACCCAGGTTCAGAATCTACCAAAAGAAGGGGAGAGGACTAGTATTTTGGAATTCTTTAGCCAAAGACATTGATAAAGTACTTTCTTCTAGTTCCGTATGCAATAGTATTAAACCACATTTGCAAAAAGAACCACTTCAGCTAAGTCAAGTTCCTGAACTACCTTGGTCAACAGTAGCCACTGATATATTCAAGTGGAACAATCAGCATTACTTGGTACTGGTAGACTCTTATTCAAATTGGTTTGAGATTGATTTACTACCTAACTTAACATCCACTGCTGTTATTACTAAGTTGAAATGTCATTTCTCAGTCCATGGTACTCAATTTACTAGTCAGTTGTTTCAGAAATTTGCGAGAGAATGGGCCTTGTGCATGTTACTGGTAGTCCAGAATATCCACAGTCAAATGGACTAGCTGAATGTGCAGTGCAGAGTGCAAAGTAATTACTTGAGAGGTCAAGGTGTGACAATACCGATGTCTTTTTGAATTTACTTAATCTCAGAAACATATCCCGTGGTGATATACTTGGCTTGCCTGCTCAGAGATGTCTATCTAGGCAAACCAGAACAACACCGCCTATCAGTTCCAGTTTGCTGACGCCTAAAGTTAAGAACAACAGGACAATTAGAGCTTAACTATTCAGAAAGCATTAGTTCCAGAAGTCCAGCTATGATAAACTGAGCAGATTTTTTTCATCCATTGAAAGAAGGAGAGATACAAATGGCGAAAGGTTTTGAATGGATTGGTCAAGTAACGGGTATATATACCGAGCTGAAATCCTACTTCGTAGAGTCTGAAGGTGTGGAGTATAGGAGAAATCACAGACATTTGAGCATGTATGAGTGTAATAGCTAGTTTGTTTATAAGTTTATCTAAGTTAAAGTTATTAAGCCTCAATCCTGATGTGTTTGTACATAATAAAGCTGCTTGAACAGAGCCTATGAAGACTTGTCTATTGTATCCTGACTAGACGAGTGACATGCTGCCTTTCATTTTTGCAAATCTAAAGGGGAAAGGTAATGAGGTTCAAAGAGTATCTAAAAGTCTGAGGTCTGTATGTGTGTATGTCTTTGTGTCTGTGGTGGTCCTGGGTAGAAAGAGTGAGATCAAACTATGCCAATACCATTGAAAGATACTATGAAATAAAAGGAACTCTAAGGGCCTGATACGAGAGACTATAAGTATCCAATGGGAGTTAGAGAATTTGGTGACTAAGGGGGTGTTTTTATTCGCAATCTCAGTGTGATCCTATAATTGGAAGCAAGCAAACAGGAGCAGCTCCCATAATGAAGAGGCTACTATTCAGAAACCACAGTCCTGGAGGACACGGAAATCCTACTGAGTAAGTTGATTGTTAGTAGGACAAATCAGTGGGCTAGCATGGGAACTCCAATCATTATCAAATAAAAGGCACTCCAATGAGAAGTTTAGGAGGGGAGAAATAAGCCAATCAGTAGTTAAGAAAAGGCATTCCAATCTGATAAAAGATAAGCTTCCAACACACCATTAAGGAGTACTGAGGGGTGGAGCTCTGCATCAAGAAAAGGAAAAAATAATTTTGTCAATCAGTCTATATGATGGAGTGGAGTTACAGGTCCTGATCACCATGAATTGGAGAGCAGAGCTGAGCTGGCCCTACCAAACTGCCTGACAAGCTAGCCAGTGGGGAAGGAAACCTAAGTGTGATGTGTCCAACTGGCACAACTGGAAGGTAAATCCCAATTTGAAAGGGTAAGATTATGGTGATTACATTAACATGAGTGTGGTGTTAAAAATCAAAGCAAAACCCTTTTTCTTGGAAGCAATAATACTCAAACATTAAGTGACATACTTAAACTTGTAAAAGTGTATGTGCTCAGTATTTACTACATTTACTTAATGCCAGTGCACTGGAGAAAATTGTAAAACTACCCACTAGAGACTCTAATATCCTTGACTTGGTCCTTACCAATCTAGTGTCCACCTACACCCCACTTCATGTATCCTCATCACCAGATAAATCTAAACACAAATCAGTCATTTTCTCCCTAAGGCCAGGTGGTACCACCGCATCATCAAAATGGGCCATTTATTGGAACTACTTCAAGGTAAGCCTACTTCATCATTATAGAAGACCTAGCTACATTCTCCAACAATCCCTCACAAATGGACCAAACTGCAAGAGCTGCCACATTCACTTCTGACTTTTACCAGCATCTAAACAGCTGTATGGGAAAAGTAATGTAGCAAAAGTTTTGAAACATGAGGGGATAAATCTAAGATGACTTCTCTGCTTAATCAAACAGAAGCTTATCAGCATCAAGCAGGAATGGAAATCAAACCAGAAGTAGATAAAAATCAGGCAGCAACTGAATGTGCCAAAAAACAAAAGAAAAAATATAAGGTGAAGGATCAGATGAGAAGGCAAGAAATGTGGAAAAAGCATAAATATAGTTGCAAGTATAGAAATCTTCTGGAAGAACCTCATGTTGATCAGGAATGAACACAGGAATGGTTAAGGAGAGGTGAATTCAAACCAATAGATGAAAGGTTAATATTGGTGGCCCAAGATAGTGGGCTGTGTACACGTTGGTTTGTAACGTCCATGTGGAAGAAACAGACAAATGTAGGTTTTGCAAAACCAAATTGAAAATAGTTGCACACTTTGTTGCTGGTTGTGACATACTAATAGCAGGAGGACTGTATACTGAAAGGCATAATAATGTGGTGAGACTGTTGCACTGGGGATTGTGCAAACATTATGGTACTGAAGTGGCTGAAAAACACTGGAAACATAAGCCACAAAGTATCACAGAAAATGAAGAAGTCTTCATCACATGGGATCATACATTATCAACAGTTCTAAAGATAGATGCTAGAAAACTGGATATAGTGGTCCATGAAAAAAAGACAAGAGTGGCATTGATCATGGAAATTGCCACACCCATTGACTATAGTGTCTTGCGTACAGAGAGACATAAAGTCATAAAATATCAGGATCTGCAGACAGAAATGAGAGCAACGTGGAAGAAAGATACCCAGACAGTTCCAATAGTAGTAGGAGCAACAGGTCTTATAATAAAGAATTTACAATCCTGATAGATATGTTACCTAAACATGTAACTCCATATGAACTGCAGAAGGAGGCATTACTGGGCACACTGCGGGTGCTACGAGGAGCACTACTGGCTAACATCATAGACTGAAACAATACTAATTTCATGAACTTTAATCATACTTTGACTTAGGAATGGGGTCCATTCCCATCATGGTATTAGAAACCCAAAAGACTTGGAGAAATTAAAAAAGAAAAGTCAGGACCCTTCTACCCTAAATATAATGGTAAATGCAGGAATAAGCATCTCTGGTGGAACTCATGTATTAATAAACTGTATAACAAAGGTGGGGCATCTACAGACCCTGGAAACTACAGAGCCATAAGTCTCACTAGACTCATATGCAAAGCCATACTAAGAATTATTATTGAAATAATCAATAATGATGTTGGACACCTCCAGACACTGGACCCAACTAAATTTGTTTTTTGTCAGGAGCAGGCCATGCCATCTCAACATGGCAGGCTTCTTTGAGAAGGTAACCAAAGCAATGGATGAAGACAAAATGGTTCATACTGCCTACCTTGACCTGGCCAAGGCATTTATTTATTTATTATTATTTTATTTAACATTTGTTTGCCAGGATAGTCCTGGACAACAAGTGTCTGTTTTCAGTGGAGTCCTGGGGAGAAAAACTCCTTAAGTTTACAGAGAGAAGAAAAATTTACAAAAGAGACATCACAGAGTAGCAGCATACAGATTCTGAACTTTACAGCCGTTAGTGTACAATAAGAAGATATTCCCCCTTTTGGTTGAAAATACAAGTGTACAGAATATACAATGAGAGTAGATAAGAACCTGGTAGAGCACTGCAAGATATTTCACAATTCAATAAAAGTATATAAATGTTTAAGTTTTCCATATAATACATTCAAGCAAATATACATGTAAGAGTATACATACATATATATGCATACACACATATACATATACATATACAGGAACACTTTATAATCCCGAAATTCTGAAATACCAAATTTCAGAATCCCCAGATTATAAAGTCGAAAGCTCAAAAGTTCAAAACCCCAGAAGCGCAAATTTTAAAATCCCGAAGTACAGAGATTTTGAAATAGCGATTCTGGTGTTGTGCTGCGTGAAGGGATAGCTGGAAGTTCAGGTAAATATTCATGTTTAAGGGTTTTGGTTAGGGGCTTTAGTGTGTGTCAGTGTATTTGGTTACTGTGATCTGTGTGTGCGAGGGAAATATAGCTTGTATGGTAGTGTTTTTCTGTGTTTGTCTGTGTAGTGTGACCATGGAGTTAGTATATTTAAGTAGGGGGTGTGGGGGGGTGCAGTCCCCCCACATGGGGGGTGCTTGTATGTAGTGTAGGTTTGAGTGTTTGTGTGTGTGTGTGTGTGTGTGTGTGTGTGTGTGTGTGTGTGTGTGTGTGTGTGTGTGTGTGTGTGTGTGTGTGTGTGGTGTATGGTTAGTGTAGCGTTCGTGATTTTAAAATTTGCGCTTCTGGGGTTTCTGGATTGTCAGGTTTCGGCTTTATGATTTTGAAATTCTGAAATTCGATATTTCTGGATTTCTGGATTATAAAGTGAATCCATACACACACACAGACACCCACACACACACACACACACATATATATATATATATATATATATATATAGATATATATATATATATATATATATATATATATATATATATATATATGTATGTATATATGTATGTGTGCATATATATATATACACACACACACACACAAACGCACACACACATGCATACGCACATACACACACACACACACACACACACACACACACACACACACACACACACACACACACACACACACACACACACACGTACATACACTCATATATAGGTTATTGCTCACACATGGATAGGTATAGTTAGATGGTGTTGTTTGTGTTGTCCAGGATAGATGGGATGTGGAAATAGTAAGTGAACAAGGCTTCATGGGGTCAATTACAATTGCATAGATGGCTGGTGAAGAGGTATGTTTTAAGTAGGCTTTTGAAGGAGGGTGTGGAGTTTTGTAGTCTGAGGTCAGGGGGAAGGATGTTCCACATTTTTGCTATTAATTGGGCAAATAGTGATTCCCTGGAGTTGTTTTTGCATGTGATGGTTTCGATTAAGGCTTTGTTAGAGGACCAAAGTTGTCTATTTAAATTGTAGAAGTTCAGCATGCTAGTCAGGTTGGGGGTTTCCTCGGAAAAGTACAGAATTAGATAAGCTAGACTGAGTTGATGGTACCTTAATAGGTTTGGAAATTCAAGCCAGTGCAAGGCTTGTAGGGAAAGGCAGTGGTGGGATCATGATTTGGCATTGGTAGCGAATCTTGCAATTTTGTTGTAACAGATGGAAAGTTTATTAAGGTCAGTTTTGTAAAGATTAGTTAGAATTGGGGATGCATAAAGTAGAGTAGATAGGAGGTGGGTCCTGGCTATTGCAATTCGAGATTCGGTGGTTAGATAACTTTTACAGCGATAGAGGGAACCTAGCTTTTTGTGGACTTTAGTGATGTTTGATATGTGCTTTGTGAATCTGAGTTGCTGGTCAATGGTAACTCCTAGGAGTTTAGCCTCAGTGACGGTGATTTGGGGTTTGCTGGTGGAGAGTATAGAGAAGGTAAGGCTGCTCATTTTAGTAGAGTGGAATAGCATTAGTTGTGTTTTCATGGGATTTAGTATGAGTTGTGAGTTGTTAAGCCAGTTCTCTATTTCAGAGAAGGCTTCTTGGGCTTTTTGTTGGAGAAGTTGGATGTTGGGTGCAGAACATATGAGAGTTGCGTCGTCAGCATATTGGACTATGTCGGCTTTAGAGGTAGCTGAGTGGAGTTGGTTTGTGAAGATATTAAAACAAAGGGGTCCTAGGATTGATCCTTGCCGCATGCCTAAGGAGGTTGGGAGTGGGGGGGATAGAGAGTTATGCCATTTGACAGAGTGTTGGTTGTTATCTAAATAGCTTTTAAACCAGAGGAGGTGGGGTTGTTAAGGTTGAGGTCAGAGAAACAAGACCGTAGTTTATTATGTGAGACTGTGTTGAATGCCTTGGATAAATCTAGGAAGGTAGCTCAGACAAATTTACCTAGATTCCTGTGGAGGTTTATAGTATTGGTGAATTTGAGTAGTGCATTGGTGGTGCTGTGGGATGGGCGAAATCCATGTTGGGTTGAGGAGAGAAGGTTGTTGTTGAGGAGATAGGAGAGGAACTGGTGATGAATACATCTTTCTAGGATCTTAGAGAGGGGTGAGAGAATTGCAATTGGTCGATAGGTGGAAAGGTCCAGGGAGGGGCCACCTTTGTGGAGTGGTATGATATATGAGGTTTTCCACAGGAGTGGAACGGTGTGTTCAATGATGGATCTATTTATTAGAAGTGAAATGGGATAGGCTATAGCTGTGGATGCAATTTGGAGGTATTCGGCAGGAAGGTTATCAGCTGCAAGGGTGGTTGGTTTGAGTTTGGCTAGGAGTTTTTGGATAGTAGAGGAAAGAACAGACTTAAGTGTAAAAGGTATGGTATTGATTGGGGCCTGAAGTGGTTGTGGGATGTTGGAGGAAGTGATGATGTTTAAGAGTTTGAGTACTGAGGAGGTGAAATAGTTATTAAAGCTGGTGGCTATGTCCAGGTCTTTACCTGTTATATTGGGTGTTATATCGGTAGTTCTTCCGGGCTGTAGGATATTTATTGTTGCCCATAATTTTTGCTGTTTGGTACTGTATTTGTTTTGCTGATTGATACAGTAATTTTGTTTATCGAGCTTAACCTGCTTTTTTGCTTTGTTTCAGAGCTTGTGAAAGGTTTGCCTAGCTGCAGGTGACATTTGATACAATACGCCACTTGGGTATTATTGACAAACTCAAGAGGTTAGGTACAAACCCTTATATCACACAATGGATAGAGAGCTGGCTCAGAGACAGGACCCAGGAATTTAGAAATGTGGAGTCCACCTCTACAAAGAGGCCAGTCACAAGAAGAGCCCCTCTGGGATTAGTCCTGGGACTGCTTCTTTTTGGCATTTACTTCTCTGAAGTCAAGGCCAATAACAATGGCCTCTAGCTGACTAAATTGACAGAAGATTGCAAATTAAGAGCTGTCATTGAATCCCCCACCAGCACAAATGTTCTCCAGGAAGGATTGACACAGACAAACAACTGGCATCAGAGCCATGGACTAAAACTAAATGCCAAGAAATGCATAATAGTATCCTTCACAAAATCATCCACCCCTGATAGCTATCATATTGCCAACATCCCGCTGACCCAGTAGTCAGGGACTTGGGGACACACAGTGACATTAATCTATCCTTTGACAATCACATGTCTACAGTAGTGAGAAAATCACTCTGTGTTGTGCAATTTATAAATGAAGCTATGGCTTCTAGGTCCAAGAAAGTCATTGCTCCTCTCCATTCGGCATTCATCAAATCTATCATTGAGTACAATGCCACCTTTGGTATGTACCTCACCAGTCATATCCAACAACTGGAATGTCTGCAGAGGTTCCTCAATAAAAGAATGCAGGGCATAAGTAACATAACCTATGCAGACCACTCTAAGGCCTTATCCCTGTATTCTGTCTCCTACAAGCTGTTGAGTGGAGATCTATGCCTAGTATACAAAATATTGTCAGACCCCACTCTGATGGACCTCTTGCATATGTACTAAACAAACAGCATCAGAATTACCCATTCTAAAGACTTAAACATGCCTGTTATATAAATAGGACCTGATGGAGAGGCAGGTATGTATCCCAGAGACTACCCCTTCTCTCAAACAGACTCCCCATCCATGTGAAACAGAGTTCCTCTCTAACCCAATATAAGTGTAACTTGGACAATTGGATGGGGAACAGGAAATTTATCCCTGGTTTGGCACCTATGTCTCTAATGAACATAGGCAGCTTGTAAATTTTTCATCTCCCAATCCCCTGTTTACATTTATCAAGGGTACCAGAACTTGTCAGAGATTTGGGATGCATGGCTGGGCTTAAAAAGCCCCTTGTGGTTATTAGCTTAGAAAACACCTATGAACAAAAGGAGAATAACAGAAAGTTGTAAAAATCCCCATGCCTCTACGACAAGCCCACAATCAAAAATGTCAGACTCAGCAAGGAACTTCAATTCAGAGCATTATTAGAAAATGGAAAGTGGAATACAAGGCTAAGGTCACTATAGATACCAATGGAAGCTACAATGTTTTCTTTAGTCATGCCAGAAAATTATGGAATAATGTTCAAAAACGCATTGAACTCATAATAATATATCCCATTCTGATCCCAGGAATATAGTCAATATAATAGCAGACAGATGTAGGCTAACTTTTCCCAACCTAGTAAAGAGTTGTCCCCACTATCCCTGAAAATTTATTTCCCCCCAAAATTACTTTGAAACACATCTCAGAATCCCCCTTCAAAGGGTAAAAATAATACTCCCATGTGACCAGACAACATGCAAGGTTGCTTTTTCATTGGTGCCAAGAATGGACTATCTCAGACTCTGCTTAAATGTTCATCCTCAGCATATCTGCAGGGTTTGTGCCTCACCATCTTTACATGAAAGACCATAGAATGTGTCTCAGCATAACTCAATAATGTGGACATAGATGACTTAATTGATCTAGACCGCAGTCAGTTTGGTTTGTGAAAGCAGGTCCTCTCAACTGAACTAATAAGATTCCTTGACAAGGTTGCAGAGTATAGCGACAATGCTAACTGAGTGAACACTGCTTATTGCGACCTAACCAAGGCTTATGATACTATTCCTCATGCTGGTATTATTGGAAAAATAGTTAACATAAACCTCTACATTGTCCATTAGATTGCAAATTGACTATCCATCAGATACAAGTTGTAAAGGTTACTGATACCCATTTTGGCATTCAGATTGTAACTAGTGGGGTACCAAAGGTTCACTGATGGGTCTTCTCATCTTGAGGATTTATTTGCAGACATCCATGCCAAAATCCTTGAACTATGGTTAAAAGTTTGCAAATAACTGTCAACTGGACAATAATGTCCACTCATCCACTGATGCTAAACAGCTCCAAAAAGGGCTAAAATATATACATACCTGGTGTACCAAAAATGTTATCAAGATATATACTAAAAAGTGCAACATAGTAGTTCAGCAGAAAATCTGTTCCCACCTCATACATTATAAATTCATAGATTCATAGATTGTTACTAAACTAATGACTGGGAGGGGGGTCTTTCTAAGCCTAGCTAAGTTTTCCCAAAAGAATAATGATATCCTGTATCCAAACAAGACATTGAGGGCCAGGCATTTCTAAGCTACCTCTGTCCATAAGGCACATGGGTGCCAGGCGCAGCGTAAATTTCCTGTTCCCCATCCACTGGTTCCACTGGTCTAGGTTGTGCTTAAACTGGGTAATGGTACACCTCATCAGGCAAAACAACAGCAAATTGGAACCAATCTCTGGTGAACTAGTCACGGTAAATGTATAAATAAAGACAAAAAAGCAAAATACCGGACTAAAGAAACACTCGTAACAAAAATTTATTAAACACAAAGCTTTCAGGAAGTACCCTTCATCAGTGTAAAAGCAACAATAGTGAAACAGATTCATTAGATAGTGTAATTAAAAGTCACATGACACAGCTTCAAAATTAATCATAAACAACTATTATCAATAAGTTAAAGCTTAAAATCAATATGTGACTAATATCTAAATAATTTGAATATACAGCTATATGAAAAAGTATACCTATAAAATTCACAAAAATAGTTATTTCAATAGCTTCTGTTTAACTTTTAGAACAGGTTTCAAACTGAAAGCGGCATTAATTCCAGGTTCACTGTCAGTCTGTAAATTAACTATCCATTCATATTCCTTTACTGAAAGCTTTGTGGTTTATAAATTTTGCTACTAGTGTTTTTTTTAGTGTGGAATTTTGCTTTTTTGCTTTTACACCTACTCAGGCAGACATGGTGAAAAAGACCTAGTACCTATGTGAACAGATCTTTGTCACTGAAAGAACAGTTAGCACAGACAAATAAGGCCCTGACTTGTTAATGAGCTACTTCCTGCTCCACTGGTATAGTGTTTGAATCTTTCCAACTTCATTTGTCCACTGAGCAAGTCGCTTAATCAGACAGCTCTTTGGTGCAATTGAGAATTTGGGTTAGGCTCCTTAATGATCTCCTGAGGCTGGATGCTTAGTAATTACCTATGAACCCATTTGACCATCTTGTATCTACTATAGTAAAAAAAATCATAGTATCTGGCCCAGCTAACTTCAGAGGGAATATCCTCAAGATCCAAGAAAGTCATTATACCACTGCACTCATGCCTTATCAGACCCATTATCAAATAAAATTTTCCCTTAGGTATGTACAAATCACAGCATATCACTCAACTGGAAAAGCTCCATAGAGTTTTAACCAATAAAACTAAAGGCTTTAAATCCTTCAACTATCCCGATAGTTTAGCTCAAATCTCCTTGTACACAGTATCTTAATGGCTGCTCCAAAATGACTTATGTTTTACATTTCAAGCCATGAAAGATCTAATCCTATTTGACCTCCTATTTCTTTACAATACCAGTGGATCTACAAACACCCATACCAGGAACCTAAATGTATACCAGTAAATTAGCAAGACTCACTGAAAGAATAGGTTCCTAACTCAACATATTCCCAACTTATGGAACAATTTTTACTGCAAGTCAAGCAAAGTACTATCTTCGCTATCCTTAAGGATAACTTTGATAACTGGATGGTAGACACAGATTCACACCAGACTCAATGTACAGCACTTCTTAATTTGAGAGGTGAGCACTATTAAGTGCTTCTAAGGGTGGCAAGAACTTTTAAGTGTACCTAAAGGGCTAGGCATCTTATTACGCTCCCTGTGATTGCTCATATGGTCCTCATGATTATCTGCCTATTATTGTTCCCATGCTTTCACTCAGAATCTTTAATCACAGTTTCAATATGTTTCCATGCAATACTCAGAGTCAATGTTTACTTTCACTATTTTCCATAGCAAGTCTCAGAATTAGTGCTTACTTTCCAAATCCCCAGTAACAGCATCAGTTTTTCAGTGACTTTCTAAAGTTTATATTAACTGTATACAAAAGACATTGTAATTATCCATTTTTATCTGTAGAAACTACAAATAACAGTTAAAGATACTCTTCAAATTATCTCTATTATGTAGAGGTGCACTCAACAGTGCCAGCAATGCTGTTATGTCACAGTAAATCTTCACAGCTTCAGAGTTTCAATAGATTAATGGCCCATTTAAGAAGCAAAGTAAAAAAAAAAAACTTGCTAGTAAGCCTTTCACGGGCCAGAAATCTTAAACAAGATGGGCCATATGATGTACAAACTTGGAGACAAATTCCTAAAGTGTTATGAGATTTAATGCAAACTCATCACAATGTGAAGAGCATTTAAATATCAGTCAAGAAGAGAAAATTACATTCATGCTTCCCTTATATGTGATAGTGTAGGCATTACCGTGTATGGGCAGAAAATGTCAGCTTTGCATACAGTCCAAGAAGGTGTTTTTCATGGTGTAAGAAGTGTTAAAATTATCAGTGCTTTCAAATGTATAGTAATAGCTGTCAGAACCGGCCTTTGGCTAACTGCTGCCCTAGGCAAAATGTCTCCACACTGCCCCCTTCATACCGCCTGGTGCCCCATTCTGGTCTACCTACACTATCCAGATTACTGGAAAAGTGCCCCCTGCTAGAGCGGTACCATAGGCGGTCACCTAGTTGGCCTACGCTTAAGGCCAGCTATGATAGCCGTAAATGTACTAAGTTACATCTGTTTTTCCAGCAATCACCAAATATGACCCATAAGGCTGTCTGGGTACCAGTGTAAGTGCAGTGAATATATTGTCTCTTGTTACTCAAGGGCTGGATAATTACTTTATGCTTTAAAAGTATACTTCTGTCCCACTTAATTCTGATAAAGAAAAAGAGTTCCTGATAATGACTAGGAAATATAGTATGTGTATGGTTGTTGCTTGTGTGCATTTATGCATGCATGTGTGTCTCTGTTCTTAACTTTGTACAGTGAGAGTCAAGAAAGCCATCTCAGCAAATCACACCTGAAAGTTTTTTCTGTCTGCAAGACAGAAAGTACTGCTGAACAAGAAAGAATGCATGCCAGTGTATGGAAATAACTTGTAGAGCTATTAGATGAAACAAAGATAAACTTCTCAAAAGTCTGATGAATATTAATATGGTTCCAAAAGGACTGACATAGGCCAAGAACAGACCATCCACACAAAGAATAACAGAAAATAAGTTAGAAATTTTAGATTGGTCACTTATCTCAGTATTTGAGGAATTGATAAAATCCCATTTTGCTGTATTTAGTCATTTATCTCTCTGCTTGTCTGTTTCTATGTATGTCTATGTATCTATCTGCTTTGTGCATATCTATGTATGTATCTATCTATGTATGTAATATGTATGTATGTCCAACCAGATGTAACCCATTTTTAGGAAAGATCCAGAGAGAAAAGGTACATAACATAATGCAAGGCATATGAACAAACTAGTCTAATATGAGATGTACAATCCAAAAGAAAATTCACATTAAAAACAGCAATACATTTCAGATTCACCACAAAACTTAAGCACATTGCTTAGGGAAAATGCAAATACATATGTGGGGAAGGCTAACATGATTGTCCTATTCAAGTAATTAAATAATGCAATTTGATATATTTACAGTATTACACAGAGGAAGAAGCGATGTCAGACTTTACAATTGTATCGCCAGTGAGTAGTTAAGCATTTTGTTAGTTCTCTCCTCAATGGATTTTTGTTCAGGAGGATTTTGTGATGCTGGATGGGAAGTTTGTTACATAGTCTAGACATGATAGAAACAAAGAGAGGTCATCTAAACTGGCACTTTTAGGGACCTTAATCCAGCTCATATTTTGTTCATAGGTTCATAGAACTAGACTAACTCCCCTTGGGGGCCATTTTAAGCTTTGCCTATTACCCCATGTAAAAATTAAACCCTGCACCTTGTATCTGTAAGGTAAACACCTTAACTATTATACCAACCTCTTTAACTTGTGTGTTGGTTAGTACCAAGAGGGAATGGTAGTAGTGAGTAATCATTTTCTTCAGTATATTAATCTGCTTGCAATAATTTATGTAGTGAAGAACAGTGGTTGTTTTAAAAGAGGTACTTTGCAGTAAATTTTGTTATTTTGTTGCAAGCTTATCTGAGTTCAGTGCATTGATTAGATTGTAGATTAGACAGTATTCTACATTTATTACACTAGGTGGCAGGAAGGATTATGTAAGGACTTGCTGGTCAGTAAGAAAATGTTTTACATTGTACAGAAGATCCATCTTCTGGCTAACCTGGACATACCTCTCAACTGTAAAGATTTTCGCAGAATGTCCAGATTTTTGCCTCATATTTTGGATTGTTCCTCATAAAAATTGTGTTTTTTTGACAAATTACTGTGATGATCTAAGGACTGAAGTCACTAAATAATGACATGTGTTTGAGTTTCAGACTTCATATCCTCCAGAAAATGCATGCTAACACAAATCCTGTTATTCTAGCGACTTTTTAAGTCTTTACGAACAGTTAACATAGACGACTAAGGCTTTGACTTGCTAATGAGCTACTTCCTGTTCCAATAACTACAACCCACTGGAAGCTTATTAACCAATCATATGAGAAACAGCTTTTGTTTTGAAACAGAGTAACAGATAAGGCAAACTGTACTAAATCAAAGAGTGTGAGAATGAATAGAACTGTGCGGCATAGACTAGTAATCGAAATAATGTTCATTATTGCTTTTACAGGGGATGTCACAGTGGAGCAGTGGTTAGCCTTTTCACCTCAGTAAGAAGTTCTGTGCTTCAAATCTCAGCTGGGGTGTCTACTGTCTTCTGTGTGGTCTGCATGTCGTCCCTGTGTTCTTGAGGGTTTTCTCTGGAAGCTATGGTTTCCTCCTCGCATTCTAATGACATGCAGTAGGTGGGTTGAACACACTAAATTGGCCATAGGTGTGAGCATATGTGCATGTGTGTGATATGAAAGAACAACCATGGCAAGGCTAGTCAACTGACAGTATGAACATTAGCTCTAGATGACTGTCACCGTTATTGTCACACCCTGACCCCATGTGCAAAAATGGGAAAAAGGGGCTGTGGATGAATGGATGGATGAATGGATCATAGAGGATGAAATGCAAAGGTGCAATTTTCTTTACAAGTCTCTCAAGTTTCCATATTTATAAGTGAAGACACAAAAATAAGTAAGGATGTTGGAAACATAAACTGGTGAGCAGAGACATTGCAAACATAATTAAGATTCAGTATCAAACATTGGAAACTCATATATAGGTTCTAATAAAATGCTGACACACATGTCTATACTTCAAGTCACACAGTTACACATTCTTATGCTGAAATTTCCAGTACATTATTAAGTCAATGTTATGTTCTGGTGAATGAAAACGTTTGCTGATGGTCCCTATTCACAAGGATGGAGGTCTTGACAGTGTTCAGACCTACACGCCCATCAGATTAACTTCTATTTTGAGTAAATATTTTGAACACTGCATTACAACTATGTTAAACATACAAATTATAATATGTTAACTATATTTCCTAACATGGTTTTGTCTTTAGATACTCCTTTTTACTAGCTTAATACATTTCTATGACACTATAAAAATGACCCCAGCAAAGAATTGACAGTTTCCATTTTTGTCTGGGCTCAGTTAAAGCATTTTTATACAGTTTTTCATAAAGGAATTATTACAAACATACAATTAGCCCACATCTAATTAGATGGGTTGATAAATGGTTGTATGATAGGGTTCTGAAAGTCATACTCTTGGGTGAGTTCTCTAAATGGATATCTGTTACTGCTGTGATTTCCTCGGGTTATGTGATAAGGCCCATCATACTTAACTTAGTCATTTCTTCTTTTCTTAAAAAGTCAAGTGTTTGCTTTCCAAGTGCACTAACAACTGTTATTTTCTATCTCTGATAATATTCAAGAGGTAAACTGTTACCCACAGCACAATAGTTATTACACCAAGAACAAGGGGAGCCAGTTGCTTATATGGCTGCTGTTTGTGAGTTTGTGCTGTTACTGTGAATGAATATCATGATTATTGACATTTCCCTTTTCCTCAGAATAGGTATATATAAGATATAAGCTGGGAGATGTGGTCTCCCCCACATGGGGGGGGGGTAAAGAGGGCTTGTCCTTTGTTTATGGAGATTTATCCCTTCTTTGTGTTTGCACCATTGTGGAAATTATATACATACATACATTTGGGATTGACCCACACTACAGGAGGTGCAGGAGTCTTGCCTTCTGCAAAAAATACTTACAGTTTAATTTTTTTGCTCTTGTTATATTGTGCATTAATTTTCTGCACTCTGGATAATTGGGTTTTAGATGTTCTTGTTTAGTAGTGGAACCATCAAAAGCATGCTCTGTCATACACATATGATAGTGTGGTGCTGCTGTGCCATACACATATGATAGTGTGGTGCTGCTGTGCCATACACATATGATAGTGTGGTGCTGCTGTGTCCTACACATATGATAGTGTGGCGCTGCTGTGTCATACACATATGATAGTGTGTTGCTGCTGTGTCATACACAGATAATAGTGTGGTGCTGCTGTGCCATACACATATAACAGTGTGGTGCTGCTGTGTCATACACATATGATAGTGCGGTGCTGCTGTGTTATACATATATGATAGTGTGGCACTGCTGTGTCATACACATATGACAGTGTGGCACTACTGTGTCATACACATATGATAGTGTGGCACTGCTGTGTCATACACATATGATAGTGTGCCGCTGCTGTGTCATGCACATATGATAGTATGGTGCTGCTGTGTCATACACATATGGTAGTGTGGTGCTGCTGTATCATACAGGAATGATAGTGTAGTGCTGGTGTGTCATACACATATGATAGTGTGGCGCTACTGTGCCATACACATATGATAGTGTGGCGCTGCTGTGTCATACACATATGATAGTGTGGCGCTGCTGTGCCATGCACATATGATAGTGTGGTGCTGGTGTGTCATACACATATGATAGTGTGGCGCTGCTGTGTCATACATATATGATAGTGTGGTGCTGCTGTGTCATGCACATATCATAGTGTGGTGCTGCTGTGTCATACACATATAATAGTGTGGTGCTGCTGTGTCATACACATATGATAGTGTGGTGCTGCTGTGCCATGCACATATGATAGTGTGGTACTGTTCCTATTCATCCTGTACTGATCCATCAAATCAATGCCACACTTTGAACAGGGGGAAGGCACATAGCAATATGCAAGAAAAGAATCTGCACCAAGAAAAGATACATGCATATTAGAAATAAACACACTCCTATTGCCCCAATTAAACATTAACACAAATTAAATGCAGCACACCTGCATCAAGGAGGACAATCAATTTTTATTAAAAAATGCAAATGACTGCTTTCACTCCCACTGTGAGGAAATGGGGTCACTGCCACCTAAATGTAATGACTGGTGGCATACCTGGGCTTGAATCCCATGAATGCTAACTGAATACGTGAGGAATAATGACATCCACTGCTACCAAGTATGAAGGGAAAGTTGTAGCTGGCACTGCTGGTACTTAGCAGGTTAAAATAATAGAACAAAAATGCACACAAGTCTAACTCAGTAAACAATTCAAAAAATGCAACTTGAACCCAAAAGTGTAAAGGGAGTATGCACTGATGTCTGGGGTATGAGATTTCAACATCCACCTCCAGATTAGACTGCACACATGCTTCCTTCAAAGGCGAGTCTTTGACCTAGCAATCCAGTAGCTTTTCTCACTACTCTCTCTGTGTGATCCATAGTGTCTTCCACTGTCCCTTAACCGTAGCAGCTGCCCTTCATACACATTACTATTGTCACACACACACACACACACACACACACACACACACACACACACACACACACACTTCACAGAGCAGGCTGGCAGAATTCTTTAAATTTCCCATGACTCCTTCTGGTGTGGTAGTACTCTCATCAATTTGAAATTACCCAGCGACCTCCAATCACCTTATGTTCTTAATTAAAACAAATATGAAATAATACATAGTAGTTGTTTCCCTTTTAGAACACCTAAGAAATCTAGGCTAACTGGAAACAGGAGCTACCACAGCTTGTTAAACTGCAATCCTAAATCAGGTTCCACAACAGCATACTGTAAATCTAAAAATGCAAAATAAATGCTGCAAGGGTAAATCAACAATTGTCTCAATTCATACATTTTTGAACCATTCCACAGAAGTTTTGGAATTCACCTGTAATTCTGATGAAAATAGGATTAATTTCCTAGACATTATGCTGTACAAGAACAAACCTAAGCAAAAATACGAATCTACGATATTCAGAAGCCTACCTTCTCTAACTCTTACCTACATTACAATAGCCAGCACAGCACCCCATATGGCAAAAGTGTAGCTTGGTGAAGGGTCAACCTAATCAAAATAAGATGATTGGTGTCTGATGATTCCCACTTTTTGCAAGAAGTTCAGATTCTGATTGATACGTTTAAGGAGAGAGGATACCCAGAATCCATGGTAGAGGATTTTCTAGGTGTGTTTGTGAAAATCGACCATCTAGATACCATCCCATCCTGGGATTCAGTGATGGCAACAGCAATGGTCGAGATCCAGTAACCCCTATGTAAGAATTGAATGGTAATGACTATGTTCAGCCTTTGGTATTGCCATAAAGTAGAGGGATAGATTCCCTTCAGAATGCTATAAAAAGCCACTGCACCACAGTTTTTGGGAGCTTAAGGCTCCTAGAGAAGATTGGGGCTACCCCTAGATTTGTTTATAAAAACAATTGGACTCTAAAAAACATGTTTGAGTGGAGTGGGTAGGAACTCAGATAAGTTTATGAGGAACTGGGGTATGAAGAAATGTGGTTTGTGTAGGCAATGTAGATTCATCCTGGAGGGTAACAGTTTTCAGGTGTCTGGCTTTCTGAATTTGATTATTGTTAAAGGCAGATATGACTGCAATACCAAGGGGGTGGTTTATATTGTCTTTTGTTCCTCCTGTCCTGCCTTCTATATAGGAAAGACCAATGGTCCCCTTAAGTCAGGTATTTACCAACACGCATACAATAAAAAGGTCTCACCAGTGTAATGCCCTTTTTCAACATAGTATAAGATGTAATGATTTCAAGAAATTTTCCTTCTCCGTACTTGAAAAGGTGGTGACTGGGAAACCCTCCTAGAAAAAAGAGAGTTTTTTTGGCAAATTTTGTTGCATGCCACTGCTCTAAAGAGTAGAGCATCTTGTATTTCATAAATGTATTGTGATTATTTTCACAACCTTTTAAGTTTCATTTTAAATAAGATGTATTTCAATTCATAGCTGTATTTTTTATATCACGGAATGGCCTGTGTTTTAAAGTGATAGGTTTGTGTATGTTTATTTGATGTATGTCACTTTAAAATTTTTGGCACAATTTTCAAAAGGTTATATAAGGGGACTTTGTTTATTTTTAACCAGTTTCTGATGAAGTTCAATGGTGGTGAATGAAAGCACTAAGACTTCTGGTTTTAAAACATTAAAAGGTTTAGATTTACCCTTGCAGCATGAATTTTGCAATCCTAAATGTTAACCCTCCTCTCAGATATTAAAGATCAGTAATACATATGTAACAAAGACCAGGCACAGGGGCTTAAAACAAGAATAAACTTTACTTAGACAATAGGGCAGCAATGCAGTTGCATACTAAATACCTAAAGAAATGAGAATGTGCATATGGAAAAATAAAATAATATTCAGTTACACTAGATAAATTATGCCCAGAAAAATCAGATCTACAGATAGCAAGACTGCCTAGCTATCTTGTACAGAGAAATACTGGCCATGGATAATTTGAGTTACACAAATATTAAAAATATACAGGAAGACTTTTTCCACAGATGTGTCACCAAGGTCTTCAAAACAAAGACAAAAGAGAACAAAAAACAAACTCAGACTATTATAAATTTCAATTCCTTAGCTTTATTAGATCATTTCCTGTAGAGGAAGAATTGCAATTGCTTTTCCTTAGTTGATTTGCTTTCCCACAGCAAAAGTAATTAAACCAGTTCAGCCACATGAATAATATGAGGACTCCCTTATAACAAATACAGTAGGCAGCATTTTAATGGCTGCTTTCTTTTCACATTTCTAGTCAGCTACTTATTAAAAGTGGACTGTGATTACATTGTATGATCTGCTAATCCAGGAGATGCAAGCAATTAAGAAAATTACAATCAAAAGCATTTAATTTCCTTACATGTCCTCTCATATTCCTGAAGAGACAAAGTCATACTTTCCCAGGCCATAGGAAAAACACATTTTGCAGACTAAACATGTTACTATTAGGAAATAAGAATGAAAGAGTGAAAAAAAAAACATAATATTTTTAAATCAGTTTTCTTTAGTCTTGCATCAGCCCTGGCAACAGACCCCACACTATCAAATATGTTAAATTCCAGTAGCATTGCATGATACTTGCCAACTCTATTGTCTATAATCCATGTTAGAGAACAAAAACTACCAATGGTAAATATGGATATCTTTATTTATCTATCTATATTTAGTATGCACATAGTGGAAGCAGCAACAATCATGCATATGTTTGCATGAGATACTCACCTACAGACTGTCTTTGTGTTATAGGAAGAGTGTAACAATATTAAAAAATCTGATCTCAGAGACTCTCTGCCCAGTTCCCATGGCTGCACTTTTCACTCACAAGCTGCTACAACAATGTAGAATTGTGGTCCACTCTATATGTGAGATGACATGATCATGACTGCTTCTCAATAAGGCCATTGGTCATCCACTGAGGTGTGATTGGATCACAGTGCTTGGACCCTGCAGCTGTTGGTAGCTGGGAGGCAGTTCCAAGCAGTGTGTGTATACAGTGCAATCTGTAGTACACAACCATGATTTATCATCCTAAATACTTCATCTATAAATCTTTAGTGTCTTCTAAAGTAGTCTCCCTCCAGTGCCAAAGTAGTCTGACCAGAACTAGTCCTCTACTTTCTGGTGACATGGCTCAACAGTCTGCTTTCACCCATATATGGCCAGTCTGATTGCATTTGGTGCTCTGAGGCAGAGTAGCAATTGCATCATGCTCGTACCTCCCAAGCTCTAAGAATAAAAAATATGGATAAAGCCAAAAATAATGGGGGATGCAAAGGCCCAAAATCAGGGACAATTTTAAATGTTACTCTTATAAACATAGAAAGTTGACAGAACAATAAATATTCATTAACATGCATTTTCCTGAAGGATATGAAATCTGAAATTCAAACTTCTGTCATTATTTAGTGACTTCACTCCTCAGTGATTTGCCAGAAAACCATATATTTTATGAAGAACAGACCAAAACTATGAGGCAAAAATCTTGAGAGGTGAGAGGTATGCTCATGTTTGCTGACTGATCACTGCTTCTACTAACTGACAGTACAGCCTGTGAGATATGCAAATATTTAAGAAACACTGAGGGAAACTTCTGAGATCAGCTCACTATTGCTAAGCACCGTACCTCCACAACACTGCATCAATCACAACATGACACTAAGCCCATTACTTATGCTGAGGCTGTAAAATTAAGCTTGTCAAAACCTTCTACATCACACGCTGAAAGATCTCAGCTACCAGTGCATAAGACTCATTCTCTACTCACACACATTACAAATCCACACAGAACACACAGCAGTCACCAGGAAAGCAGGCCTAAGCCCACAAGGCCCACTAACTCTGCTTCTACACGGGAAAATGTTTTAGTCAAAGGTGAATCTGTAGTTAGATATACACACACTCCATTCACCAGACTGGACAAGAACATGGTGACTGTAAGGTTCTTGTCCAGTGCCAAGATCTATGAAGTCACAAGTGCCCTAAGGCCCTTTAAACCTGATAAATATGACTACAATCTAGTGGTAGCTGATGTGACAGTGAATTATCTGAAGTACTTCACCCAAAGGGACATGCTGAGAGAGATACATGATGCTACTTACAATGTAAGTGCTGGAGGCAGGAAAGACACTAGTCTCAGGTGGTATTTTGCTTTCACCAAAACAATGCCTTGATGCCAAAATAAGATAATTGGCTTTAGCAATTAGCTAATAGTAGATGTAAGTTTAAAGGGATCCAGAATATTTTCAGCTGGGATGAAAGGGTAGATAAGATTTCTTGTTTCAGCAGGGGTGGCTGGCACCTTTAATACCAAAACCTCCACATGCTGGCTAAAACCTTTGCTACCTCCATAGTGTCTATTTTTAGTTATAGAGTCTCCTTAGTGAACATTACTACATAGCAAATTCAAAGCCAAATTCAAACGACATTATGATGGCACTATTCAACATTAGGGTCTAAGCAGGAAGATGCTAGAACTTCCACCCCTCCCTGTGCATGGTTTCAGTGCAATGATGGCACTCCCTCTATACTCTTGATAACTGCAGGGGAGTATCTGCATTTATCAGAAACGCCATTACCTCACTTCAAATAACCCATGACACTAACTTGGAGTATTTGGAGATCCAAATCATCCTTAACAAATCTATCTATTACTTTACTGCTAACTATGTATCACCATCAATGTTCTCAATCAAAATACTTTCTGGGGGACTTCAATTACCTAAGCATTGACTGACACACTTACACCTCTAAAAATGGATAAGGTTAATGTTTCCATGACTTTGTTAATGTTAATAGAATAAACAACAAATTGTAAAATTAGCCACTAAAGGCTCTAATGTTCTTGATCTCATCCTTACCTACCTAGCTCCTACCTGTACTCCACCCCCACATCTCATAATCCCTGGTTAAACCTGACCAATAATGATTCATCTTTTCTGTCAGATCCAGTGGTGCCATTCCACCACCACACGTGACCATCTTTCATGAGTTATCCAAACAAAACCTACTTCAGCTTGGAGAAGACCAATGGAAAATTCCCAGCAATCCCCCACATATAGTGAGAGGGGTGTAACATTCACCTCAACTTTTTACCAGCACCTAAACAGCTGCATAGAAATGTCAGTACCCATTTGTCTTAAATATTATGGTAAATTCAGGAATAAACCTCTCTGGTGAGAGTCCCATATAATAAACTGTATAAAAAAAGAAATAAAGAAAATAACGAACAATTTTAACAAATCTCTATTCTCCTCATCATGACCACATTGAAACATACAAATAAGAAACTTAAAAGCACTATTAGAAAATGTAAGGCATATTGTGAACTTAAGATCACTACTGAACCCACAGGAAACTACAAATCTTTCTTCAGTTATGTCAGAAAGTTAAGGAATAATGTTCAACAATGCACTGACCTCATCCATAATAACATCATACATTCTGATCCGAGTGATGTAATCAGTGTATTAGGAGAAAACTTTAGTGCTAACTTTACCACACCTACCCATATTGTTGCACTCAGTTTCCCCTTAAATCACCTTGGAACAAGTCTTAGAATCCCTGTCAAAGGCAAAAATAGCACTGCTATGTGATCAGACAACATACCAGGTTGCATTATCAGAAGTGTGAAGTATGCACTATCTGAACCTCTCCTTAAACTGTGCAACCTTAGCTTGTCCAAAGGGTTTATACCTGATGCCTGAAGAAGAGCCACTGTGACTCTCCTACACAATGGCTGTCCTCTACAGTCCTAGGTAATTACAGACCCCTCATCCTTACTAGAATTAAATGCAAAGTCATGGACTGTATCATAGCAGAACTCATTTATGTGCACATAGGCAACTTAATGGATCAAGACCCCACTCAATATGTTTTTGTGAGGGGCAGGTACAGTCTCCTGAACCTAATAAACTTCTTTGAAAATATTACAGAGTCTGTGGTCAATGGTCATTCTGTACATATTGCCTATCTTGACCTGGCCAAGGCTTTTTACACAATCCCGCATTTGGTATTATTGAAAAAGTAGACAGACTTAATATAAATCCTTACTTTCTTCATTGTATTGCAAATTGGTCATCCAACATATCCCAAGTTGTGAAAGTCCGTGGTACCTTCTCTGAATTTAAAATTGTAATTAGTAAGATACCACATGGATCAGTGCTGGGGGCTCTCCTGCTTGGTATTTATTTTGCAGACATTTAAGTCAATATACTGACTGGCCAAGGTTGTTGATGACTGCAAGTTGTGCACTGTTATCCACTTAACCCACTGATACTAAACTGTTCCAAAAAGGGCCAGAATATTCACATACTTGGTGTATTGAAAACTGTCTCACACTAAATGCAAAAAAATGTACCACATAGTAGTGCTCAGCAAAAAAGATGCTCCCATCTAATATGTTATAAGGGGTACTCCTCTGCAAACAGATCCTGTCATAAGAGACTTGGATGCCTACATGGACAGATTGTCCCTCTTTCAGCATCGTATTTCCACCACGGTCAGGAAAATCTCTGGCTGGCTGGTTCAGTTAATTCAAACATGAAGGAGCTTCTGTTGTCAGAAAACAAAGAACCAAAATGAAACGCACCAGTGCCACAAGCCATGTGACCAAACTCTTAAGAATTCCACAAATTAGTAAAATAAATAAATAGCTTTATTAAAGTTAAGCAGTTTCGTCAGAACTGATTTTTACAAGATATCTCAGGTAAAACTAACTCATTTAGTAAGCATATGAGTAAAACATTACCAAGGTTTAAAGTGCACTTGCCCCTATAATAAAAATAAGTAAATAAAAATTCAGTTGCTTGTACTACAAATAAACACATCTTAAGTTTATTATAAAAGAGATATTTTGTTAGAAAAATTTTTTTTTTATTTTTGTTAACAACCAATTATTCCAAAGAATGTAACAATTAAAAACAGGTAGGTATTTACAGAAAGCATACAAAACATAGCAGAAGTTCCACATTTGTTGAAATTTGTAATTTAGCAGCTCTTCGTTTTAACATGCTATTAGTAGATAGTGCCATTTAACCCAGGAAATCTGTCTACATTAAACCGTAAGTGGCAAATCAGTTCTCTGTACCCTGATTTCCCCTGGGTTGGATGGGACTGTGCTCAAGAACAAAAACAAAAACTTGAAGCACTGTTTACACTGCAAGATGTGTCTAAAAATTGCATAATTGTCATTTTTATTTTCTGTACTAGAACTGGGCCAGATTCCAAAATACTCGCTCTTAGTGTAAGTGGTCAGACCACTAAGACCGTACGAAGAGCAGGTGTTTTGGAACCTGGATCCCGGTGTAAGCCTGTCTGTAGACAGGCCCTACACTGATCTAAGTCACTTAAACTGAGAGCAAGTCTTTTGGAATCAGGGCAGACTTGAACTAAGAGCAACTTTTTTCGAATCTGGCCCATAGTGTTCATAAATACACCTAACATTTGGTTTTCTCCAGTTTAACTTCATAAAAATGGTGAGAATAATCACAGAACCATAAATAAACCCCTCCTTTTGTGTCACATCCATAGTTGCCATTAAATATTAGTGCATTTTTTTCATGTGTTAAGCTTAAATTTTAGCCATGTATAGATGAACTTATACTGTCTAAAATGGTCACATTTCACTAGTGCCTTTCTTATTGCTTGTGTTACCAGCTGCTTTTGGTGCCTGCAATTCTAATTTTTCCTTTGTATTTACATGCCTCTTGCATGTGAAATATGGCCCTTCACCCAATGTTTCTAGGGATCCATCAACACAACAACAAATGTTCCTGTTCTGTTTCATGATAATCTTCATAGTGCTGGTATCAGAACCATACCTGAGTACCATTATTACACTAAAGGTACTACTGTTAACAGGTGTTTAGTTAACACAACTGTTAGCAACTGGTAGCCATCCCCCAGGACAGATTTATATTTGTCCTTCTGCCTTCTGGGATTTCACCCCTTAGTTTTAGCAGAAGTTGGCAAGGATACCCTCTTTTTAAATATATACCTATCAAAATATCCAGTTCATTTTTAATTGTGATGTTATCTGAAATTATTACTGAAATCCTCACCATATGACCTTTAACCAATATGTGCATGTATATATATATATATATATATATATATATATATATATATATATATATATATATATAGATGTGTGTGTGTAGTTTATATTTCTATGGGCATATGAATTTCAAAAAAGTAGTAGTCTCATCTATGTATTCCAGAAAGCCCCTTAGAGCCCCCTCATAGCCATTCCAAAAGATAAAAATGTCATCCAAAATCTTAGATATATGTTAAAATATTCAAAAAAGAAGAGTTCAGAACATATTGCTCTTCCCAGTACCACATAATTACATTGGTGGGAGGGGCACATGCAGCCCCCGTAGCCATTCCACTCTCATTTAAAGAAAATCTGTTGTCCAAGACAGTGTCCATAATTGTTATGAAAACATTAATATACACATGGGAAATAAAATCACATGTTAGAAGGACTTCATGGAACCATTTCAATCCTTTTACATGTGGGATGACAGAAAACAAACCCACCTAATCTAAAGTGACAAAGCTCTCTTTAGTTGAAAATGCTTGTTGATTTAAATTACCTAAAAAGCCTCATGAGTCTTTTACCATACATGGGTGGTTACCTTAGAATACCTTGAGTCTTTTGTCATGGTAAACTGCAAAAGGGTGTGTTTTAGATCCCTCTCCAGACTCTTTGGGAACAAAGGGAGTCATTTTTATTTTCATTTGTATGCACTTTAGGTATTCTAAACAGTGAAGGTATCACAGGCTTTTCTCATACTAAATACCTATACATGGCTGGGGTGATGGCATGTTGCAGCATCATATCAGTTAATAAATGATCAGTTTTGTAATAGGCACATTAATCTCATTCCTAGACACTCTGCAGTACTGCTTACTGTTACAGAGCAGTTGAAACACTTTACATGAGTAGTATATGCTCCTGTCTTATCGGGCTTCATAATCCTGATGCATGTATTGCCCAGTAGACAATAATGAAGCTGTCTTTCTTCATTAGTTATATTGTAATAATAGTGATCTTTATTTGTGTGTCTGCTAATTCTAATATCGTTTTCACAAACCTTTCAAATCGGGGACAGCAGGGTGGGGGGAGCAGAGGTACTGCTCCAAACAAAAGTACCATATTCAGTCTTATTACTAGTGTTGCTTTTCTCTTTGTAAAATAGAAAGCTAAATTCAACTTTTTAAAGAAGATTTTTAGTTCAAGTGGGGTGTTAGCTATGTCATTTTTTTTCTAGCAGACACAAATGTAAAACTGTAATAAAACAAACTATAGTAAACATCAGAAAATTACTGTAATTAAAAATATTGAACCTATTACAAGAATTAATAATATTCTCACGCAAATTATGTTCATTATCACATACAGACTTGGTGGAAAGTTCATTATTACAATTAATATATTCATGACAGGTGGGTACAACAGCTGGAGGTTTTCTTCAAGGAAATCAGAACTATCCGTAGAACTGTTAAAGCCATTGCTGGAATAATCTGCCTAGAACAAAGCTAAGTTCACCATCTCCCTCTGCCTTACCCCCTTCCTCATTTGTCTGTGTGCCCCAGTGAGACTGGTTGCCCTTCCATTATCCATATTTCTGTCTGCTGGTTATCTTTGCAGAACATCTTAAATGGGGAAATTCTTCCAAGCCTAAAGGGTCTGGAGACTCATCTTCTGCTGTGCCATCATCATTAAAGTATTGGTGGTTGTTTAAAATGTTAGTAGCCACATTAGAGCTAACCCCATTTGTGTTTTTTAAGCAAAAAATATCTTTATTAAATTTTCCTGTATAACATAGGTGATCTTACATTTATGTAATGAAAATAAATTATAACAATACAATCTCAGTTGCAAACGTTATACCTTACAAACCGTGCCAATACAACTGTAATTACAAACATTATATATCCCCTTTAATATATCCAGTCATTGTCAGTCAGCCATTACCTAGCTTATTCAAATCCTACTTTCTTTTACACCTTGTTCCTCCTCTGCATGTATTGATCCCATATTTCCCATCTTTTTGTATGTAATTTGCTCCTACCCTTTTCCAAATATCCTAGTTCCAGTTGTTTTATCTCTGTTACTGTCTTTGTTACTTCTAGTAAAGTTGCTTTAGACTTTGATTTCCATTTTCTAGCAATGGCTTTTTTGGCAGCCATCATAATTAGACTCAGCAAGGCCTTACTATGTCTAGGCCATTCTGATTCTGTACCATATCTCAAAAAAAAAAAATAATAATTTCCCTATTTGCTCCAATTTGCACACCCAGCATCTCCAACAGTGCAGACTGCAAGGAATCTTTAAAGTCTGCCAACTTATTACACTCCCAGAAAATATGTTCCCAGTTAACTCTTTCTTCTTCATCACACCTCCAACATTTGCTGTCTACCTGAGGAAAAATTATTTGGAACCTGCTTGGTGTATAAAAATGCCTATGTAAATACTTCCAGGCAATCTTCTAGATTTTGTTGCATATTTGGGAGATGTGCATATGTCCTCTCATTGTTTCTTTGTGAATTGCTTATCCAGTCTCTCTCCCCAAGCCTTTCTAACCTCCTCTAACTGATTCTTATAGTTATCATGCAATATTTTATATGCTCTACTAATTATTATAATTTTTAACTGCAGCTTCTGTTCCAGATTCTATTAAAATTCTATCAGTGCTGTTCTTTCATTTAGGAGTGCCCCCTATTTCTTTCTCTTTGCCTATACTCTGATATCGATCCTTGATAGGGATGGCAATCTCTAAAGTGCAGTCCAGATAAGTTCTTTGCCTCTTCCTATTCTATTACCTTTCCCTCTCTAATTATTTGCTCCCAATACCATGGTTTCTTTGCCAGTTTTCTCCAGTATATTCCTGCCTGCTCTTGCCTATTGTCTGTACCGCAAAATGACCCCATTCATTCTTTCAACAAATTTCTGCTTTGGAAGGGAATATGCTGTGCCTAGATTACATTAATTTCTGTCACACTGCATTTTCTTAACTTTTTGCTTTTTAAATTGCCTATCTGCTTTTCCATCATCTTAAAAACATGTTAGTAATTGTCTTTTTTTTGTTGTTGTGAATAACAAGTCATTAGTCAGTTCGTTATTAATACCTTGTATTTCCCCCATACAGATGTTCTATAAGTCTGTCACTTTCTTCAGTTATGTGTCATTACTTTAAATTCCATATCATCAAAAAGGGTGAGTAGCTTTTTGTGGAATTCCAAATTCCTGGTAATACCATTTGGAAATTTCTGCAGCCTCAGACCTTTTGGTAACATTTTGTTGTTAATACGCTCTTTAAGGTAATGGTTTTCCACTTGTAAATGCTTAAATCTGTACAACTAAATAATGCAACAGTGAATTAAAACTCTTGCCTGAGTAGTTGGTGGATTGGTGTAGTGAAATATCAATGCATAGCCATGTTTCCAAGCTCAAAGGAAAAATAGATTTCATTGGCTCAGTGCTCACTGTCATTAGGAAGATAACCCATTGAATTGTTCCAAGTTGGCTGGCCTTCCTTATTAACCAAACTAGAATCATTGTGAGGCTGAACAGTATAACCCAAATGCATTTGTCCATCAGATGTTGGCTCTGAGTGATTAGGACAACAGGAATAAATCCTGGAAAAGCAGTGCTATGGTCCTTCTCTCACTCCAGCAGAGATATTCAAAGCTACAGTATTAAGGTTATTGGAATATTGAGTAGCAGCTGAAATATTGTCTGAATTTTTTTCAGGAGGTAATAATAGCCATGAACTAATAAATGGAGTAACATTCTGAGTAGCCATCACCTGAGTCTATAATTCATCTAGTGTAATCAAGTTTGCCAGTTTACTGGTTAAATTCAGCTCCAGTAAAGTTATTGCCACTGCTGGCAAGTGTAACCTGGTTGTCTTTCATAGTAAAGAGGAGGCCCAGATTTCACATATAAGAGGCATGTAAATATAAAAGAAAAATTAGAATTACAGGCCCCAAACTGGTAGTACTAGCAATAGAGAGGAATTAGCTTACCTATATTTAATTAAGTTCTTTGAAATGATGGGCTATTAATAAATACAAAAATATTGTTTCTATTGGGATATCACTTTTATAATTAACGTAATAAATATTTTATTTGTAGTACAAACCACTGAATCTTTTTTATTTATTTATTATTTATTTATTTACTAATTATTTTAGTGGTCAAGTTCATTTAAACCTTGGTAACATTTTAGTATTGTGACTACTAAAGGGGTTATTTAAACTTCAGACAACTTGTAAAATAAGTTCTGATGACATCCTCATTTTTCAGATGAAAGAACTTAACTTTAATAAAGTTCTTTATTTATTTCAATACTTTGTGGAATTCTTGAGAATTTCACATGCATTTCATTTGGTTCTTGGCCCAGTTAGTTTTCAGGAGAATCTTCAAGATACAAAGACATCATTCTACCATTGTACTGTTCCCTTACCCAACTCATCATAGAATATAGTGTCCACTTTGGTATGTACAAATCCAAGCATATCACTCAGCTGAAAAGGCTCCATCAACTTTTTACCAAGAAAATGAAATGCCTTAAATCCTTTAATTATCATAATAGATCAACATAACTCTTTTATACCCAGTAGCCTACCAGCTATTCTGATGTGGGCTGTGTTTCACTTTATGAGTCATGAAAGACTTAATCATATATAACCATCTATTTCTTCACAAAAGCAGAGTCTCTTGAAACCCTGTCTACACCAACATATAAACAAGACTCATTGGACAGATAGGTTCCTAACTCAATGTATTCCCAGCCTATGGAAGAAATTACTGCTGTAGGTCAAGCAAGGTACTGCTGTGCCTGTCTTTATGGTTAATCTTGGTAGTCTGACACACATGTACACCACAATTATCATGTACAACCCTGTTCACTTTGGACAGTGAGCACTATTAAGTGCTTGCAAAGGGTGCAGGAACTTTAAGTGCAGCACTTTATGGTTCCTCTGATCCCTTACCTAGCATTGTTCTTATGTTGCAATCTACATCTGCATGATGCCCATCGGGTACAGCTACTGATATCCCATTTACAGGTTGTGCACCATCCTCTAGTGTCATCTGAAGCTACAGGGCAGTCTATCTTGTTTCTGAGCATTTCAACCACTAAAGTGAAGGGAACGGCCAACTGTGTAGTCACCTGTGCAAAGAGGCAGTATTGCATCTAGTCTTTTAACCATACATAAAAATAAGTTTATCTGGAAGAAGAATATAAACATGCGCTGACAGCGATATTGCATGCCTTGCTAGTAACACAAAGGTTCTTGCTGTTGGGCTGCCCTTTCTGGGTTATGCCTTCATTTGGCCATATTTACAAATAAAAGGAGTAAGCAGCAAGTGGTGTCTTTTGTATATTTGTGTTTTCAGTGCATGGCTGTATACAGTAATGGATGTCTGTAAAACAAAAGCCCCAAATCAATACCAGCCTTACTGAAAAAACTGATTATGACAATTCCTGCAGCACATATACCCACATCATTTCTCACAAAATAATTGCCACTTCACAAAATTACAATGAAAGGGCATTTAACTCTTTATGAAGTAGAAAACAAAACTAAACTTGCAAATAACTGAAGGAAAACTAAAGCATTGATCTTTCTAACAACACAAACATGATGTAATTCAATTCAGATTATGTGTCATTCAAGCTACAAACAGAAAGAAAATAAAAAAACAGCTAAAAGATGTCAGCTGTGAAAAATTACTTTATTAAAACGAGTAGACACTTATCTTTTATAATATTCAGATAAGACACCATCAGACCTTTTTTATTTATACACACAATGCGATTTGTAGATTTGGTGCGTCATCTGGTAAAACTGTTTTACAGAATTCGATTTCTCTTGAAGCAAAAATTGCAGTAGCAAATGATATATTGTTATCAAAATTGAATGTTTTCCCTATCATCGCTTTACACTCCTTTATAAAAAAACCACCATACTCAAAACCACTGAAAACAAAAAGAAAAGCCATTTTATTTTTTTAGCTAAATCCAGTATCCTTTTCTGCCAGAATCATCATTATCATCATCATCAGCCACCCTTTTCCCATTTTTTCTACATGGGGTCAGGGTATCTTGTTAACTGTTATCAAAATTGAATGTTTTCCCTATCATCACTTTAAACTCCCTTATAAAAAAAACACCATACTCAAAACAGCTTGAAAAAAAATTCTATAAGTTAAGAATTGTCTTAGCTCTAGAAAACTGATCTTTAACAAATCCATGCGTTTTAGAAACAAATTTCCACCCTTCAACTCTCCAGATTTTCACAGAATGTCCAGATTTTTGCCTCATATGTTTGGCCTCTTCTTCATAAAATTTGTGTTTTCTGGCAAATCATTTGTAAATCATTGAGAATTAAAGTCAGGAAATAATGACAAGCATTTGAGTTTCAGACTTCATGTTGTTCTGAAAATTCATGTTAGTGCAAACCTGTTATTGTGAAGTTTGTAAGAGGAATATTTAAAAAGTGTTCCTATTTTGGGGTCTTTGTCCCCCCATAATTTATGGATTTGTCCAGATTTGTTATTCTAAGAGGTTGAGAGGTACTATATGCATCTGACATCCTTAATCACAATCAAAAGCAATAAAACTTTAAATAGTCAGGCTTATAGTTAGACCAAAGTCTTAGCTTCCACTATCACATTGTACAAACCAGAGCTAAAATCCATTACTTCTTGCAAACAACACCAGACAGAATCGCTGCTTCATTATTCTTTACTACCGCAATGAACATCACTGTTTTGCCTTTTTTTTTTTTTTAATAAGTAACTGGCTATCCATCTTGGTCTCCCCCTTTTCAGACTACTTAAACTCTAATTTATACTGTCACCCAGATAACACTCCCTCTCTTATAACACCTCTAACCAGACAACACTACTGTTAGTATAGCATCTCAGTATTAAATCCAAATGCCTGCAAATCCTTTACTCCATATATCAGAAATGTAAAGTCCCCACTAAAATTAAAACTAAACTCAAAACCTGCTAAAGGCTTCAATAACCAGGCAATCAATAAGCCATTAGCCCTGCTAACATTACGCTGCACTAATCCTTACAAAACACCTTGTTATGCTGTGAACTCTGTTGATTATATTCCACAGTCTAACAGTGTAACACTTTCACTCATATATAGTTCACCTTCACTCTCCAGCTCTCACGCACCCCTTTTCAGTTGTAATGTCTGTAATCTCCACTATTCCACTACTATTTACTCTTGCATCCACATTTATTTATTTTATTTATTTATCTGTTTAGTGACATTTGATAAACAGGAAAGTCTGACTGGGTAGAAGCCCATTTTCAGCAGGGGCCCAGGGAGAAAATCTCCAAACTATTACAAAATGTTTTAAGAAGAAGAATTTTACAATCTTCAAAAATAAAACAAGAACATCTACAGTTTAAATAATTACAACAAATTAGACATAATATAAAAGCATTGGTTAAGAATCAATACAAGTTACATAACAATCATTTAATATGTAGAGACAGTTTAGACAGTTTGTAGAGAAACTAAAGGTAAACTAATCTAATACAAACAGGAATTGCAATAAGAAGTGAGGTAAAGACAGGCTTATGGCATATTTACAAAGAAAGTCAGGGAAAATTATTTGATAGAAGTAAGGAAGCAAGTGAAGAAGGGACAGAGTAAGAAGGCGTTAGGAATGAAAAGGTACTTGTTCACATTTAGGGATATAGTTTCTCCTGGTTTTCAGCAAGAACAGAGACAGATTTTAGTTACGAAGTCTGTCAAGAGTAGTTTTGAAAGCTGGGAGGGAGAGTATTGACCTGATGGATACAAGTAAGGAGTTCCAGGGCTTAGCAACCTTGTATGAGTACAGACAATGCCCAGAAGATTTGATAGGTTTGTAGACAGGAGTTTTGGTCTCTGAATCGCAATAACCAACTGGGTACATAGTTGTGCAGAATCTTTTTTAGTGCTGGACAGTAAGATGGATGCTGGATAATTTTATAAGTGGTAAGAAGCTGTGTATGTGGTAGTTGATGAGGCAGTCCTAACCAGTTTAGGCTTTTTAGTGCTATATAGTGGTGGGATCTGGAAGAGCTACTTGCTGCAAATTAAGCAACTTTGTTATAGCATTGTTCAAGTTTTAATTCTTGTGAAGCCTGGGGGCTAATAAGGATGGGGGCACCATAAAGAAGAGTGGGGAGGAGATAAGTAATGGCAAGTGCAGTTTTAGTTGTGTTGGTAAAAAAAACTTTTTGGCTGTGTAAAGCATCCCTAGATTTTGATGAGTTTGTCTTATACAGTTTAGTATATGCAGGTTGAGTGTAAGATTATCATCCACTATCACCCCTAATAATTTGCTATAAGAAGTGACTTCAGTGGTTGTATTATCAAGAGAGAGGACTTTATTTTTGTTTTTTTCATGGGAGAGGAATTTGGGGGGGGTAGTAGTTTTGTCTTTTTTGGAGGATGAGCATGAGTTGTGAGTTATGAAGCCATGTTACAGTGGCAGTTAAAGCTTCCTGATTAATTTTTTGGATGTTTACCATGCTGTCAGATGTGCAAATGTGAGTGGAATTATATGTGTATTGTATTGGGGTGGCCTGTTGTGTGGATGTATGGAGGGTGTTGATGAAAATGTTAAAGAGGAGGGGACCAAGGATAGAGCCTTGTGGTACACTGGTTGTGACTGGGAGGTAAGAAGAGAGAGTGGAAGAAGGGGGGGGTGTGGCCAAGGATGAACACAGGATAGCAGCAGATTTCTTCAGCTCCACCAACATAACTACATTAACAGGAAATTATTACTTCAAAATTCAACTAATGGAATATTTTTCTTTCTAATAACGTTTGGAATATCAGTATCTTGAATAATATCTAAAAAAGAAAGAAAATTTAACTAATTTTCCTGTCAGAAATCTTTTTGGAAATTTCTCTCTCATCACTTCTGTTCAGAATGAGTTCCAGCAAGGCTAACAGCCAGGATTCCAGCATTAAGAAAGAGCTTCAGACTTTACTATCAACTATTTAGCAACTAACAACTAAAATGGACAGACTGGATGTTAAAATTGATAACTTTATAGAGAAAACCACAAAACAAATGGATGTGCTACACCAAGATCTACAACATCAGAAAGCTCAGATTACAGGTATAGAAGAGACACTTAATGATATGGACAACAGAATTAAGGAAGAAGAAATAAACATTGAATTCTTATTGAAACAAAACACACACCTTCAATCCAAACTAGATGACTTGGAAAACAGCTCCAGACGCAATAATATAAGGATTTTTGGACTACCAGAAAATATAGAAGGTAATAACATTACATCTTTTTTAAATACTTGGCTTCCCAAAACTTTAGATCTGTCAGAGGCATTTTCTTTTGGTATTGAAAGAGCCCATAGGTCTTTATCTAATTCTAATACAAATAAAAAGTATCCTAGATCAGTTATTGTAAGATTTTTATCATCTTATGACAAGGAGATGGTATTAAAATCTGCATGGGCTAAAGCACCTATAAAAATTAATGAAGCAACTGTGCGTTTTGACAATGACTATTCTTCTTTGGTAATATCAAAAAGAAAGGTCTTTTTACCATTAATAAGAGAGCTTAAGAAAGCACAGTTCAAAACTCATCTTTTATTTCCTTCCAAGCTAAAAATCTTTTTACCTGACGGCCCTAGAATTTTTGAAGACTTGGACTCTGCTTTGTTGCATATTAAAAAAAATAAAATATTAGATAAAATAGCGGATATGGAATGGGCAAGTCCTTCGTTAAAGAGAATGGCAACAGGAACTTCTTGGAAGACATCAGAGAAACAAAAAGACTAAAAAACAAATTACATGTTTTATATTTCTTTGAACTCTTTAATTACAGTTACTACATTTACAAGAAAACCACAAATATCTTAATGATTTGTTCAAAGTTATTTCAATGTGCAAGATCTGAATTTTGTTTTATAAATAATCAAACTTCCTGAGGAACAAATAACCTGATATGAATCAACTTGTTTCTCTTTTGTGACAAAGAGACCTAAGGTTAATAATTTGATACATTTGTTTTCTTTTCTTGTTTTAAATAATGGCATTCTCTTTAAACTAAACATTTAGAGAAGGGTGGGGGAAGGCAGGGAGAGGGGAAGGATGAAAAGAAGGAAATAAGGGGAAACATAATCTATTATCTCTTTAAAATTATTTATGCTGTTTAAATATTACTGCTATATATTATACCTTGACTAAATTGCTTAAATACATGATATCAAATAATATGTCATGATATAACTGCAGTTGACTAGAACTAAAGCAGTTGAAAATAATATGTCTCAGGTTTTACTTTATTAAAACAAACAGTAAGTATATATCTTTGTAGGTACTTATTTTTTTTTTTTTTCCTCTCTTACCTATAAGGTAATAAGGTTCTGATAATACTGATATGTGTATGTAACAAACTCTGAATGAGAAAATGAATTGGGGCATATAAAAATAAGTTATGTTTATGTTAAACAATTGAAGGCTTGGTTTCACTGCCATAGAGACTGCAATGACTTGTGAAGTGCTTCGAGAAGGTTTTACACTGCATAAATCCATTTGTACTACAAAATGAATGTCTGTCACTTACTTTTGTTAAAATTCCCGCCAGAATGTTATGGGAGATAATTTGGGTTGTGGGTATCCTCGTGAATAGTGTCCTCAAGTCGTTTTAAAAGCTTCATTATCCAGAAAACCCGCAGAGAAGCTGAAAGCAGCCATTTTGAACTTTGACCCCTGATTTCACACAGACTCATCGCAAATTCAAGAAGTAAACTGTTTCAGGAAGTAGAACTGCTGTAAATGCAGTATTGTGATGAAAAACGAACTTTATGACAACAAAATGTGAGTTTTTCTTTATAATAATTTACTTATTTAAGATGTAACTTATAAAATATAAAAGTTATAATGATTTTAAATGACTTAATATGCCATAGTAAACAAATGAGATCATTTAGAAGGCATAGAAGGTAAAACTCATGCACATATGTCTTTGAAAGCTTATATGACTGCTGCACTTTAATGCATATAGATGCTTATGATTTAAAGATGTGTAATGTTATAATGCATTTGCCTTGACTAAAAGACAAGTATGTGCATTATTATGATTATATTTCAGAAGAAAATGTCATGTGATACATTTTAAAGCTGCAGTGCAGATATATAAGATACAGATGGCTTTCATCACAATGATTTATGTATAACTAGGGATCAATATTGCTGTGTAGTATGTTCTTTTAACTTATATATTGTGAATAATCATTTTATTTAAATGGTAAGAATAAGTATAAGAAGGAAGCTTCTAGTGTATGTAATTTAAAGTTTTAAAGCTACTAACAGTACTGCTATGACAGAAATTGGGAATACCCTAATGTAAGTAATGTCTGAGTCATAATAGCCTGAGATAACAAATATTATTGAATTCAAATGAGCATAAACATATAATAAGAACTTATTATTACAAATTTTATTAAACTACCATATGGGTATTCTTTTTTTTTTTTTTTTTCTCTCTCTCTTCTCTGCTCCCACTTTCAAAATTGTTAGAATGCTATTATGATTATGAATTTATTATATAGAATAGATGTACATAGCAATATTAGTTGATTATAAATATTTTATATGATTATATAAAGCTGTTATATAAATTGTTTAAGCCTTGCTATAATAGATAATCAAATTAAATGAGGTTAACTTTAGTTAATAATAGTTAGTATTGAATTAATTCGGTGGCAGCTGGAGTACTGCTGCTTAGGATAGGGGGATAACTTGAGTGGTATTTGCTACTCGAAGTTGGAGTTCTTAACTCCAGGCTGGATGCATTGTTTAATCCAAACAATATTTTCACCTGATTATTATCATGTGTATATAGTTTTGACATCCACATCACATTTTATAAACTCATTGTCACTACAAACAAAAGTTAGAATTACACAAAATTCCATAAGATTTTCATTAAATACAGCTATAATTAATAAAACACCTAAAGGAGGAGACATAATAATACTTATTTTAGTAAATGTTACTCAGATTATAAGTTTTATATGTTGATAAAAGTTAAATGGTAACTTTAAAAGGAATTTCTTTAAACATTAATGGATTGAATAACCCATGTAAAAGGGCAAGTTTAATGAGATATATTAATCTGCATAGAGCCAATTTAATATTCCTTCAAGAAACACATCTCCTGAAAAAAGATATAGATAAATTAGCCACTAATAAATATACAGTCTTGGTTAGCTCAGAACACACACAGAAAAAAAGAGGAGTGGCTATCTTATGGAACAAAAATATGCCCATACCTAACACTATTAAGTCTTATAAAGATGATAAAGGAATGATCTGTATGGTTACAATACAGATTACTGGGAAAATATATACATTAATTAATGCTTACTGGATACCAGGAATTGGCACTAATACAGTGAAACACCATCTCAATAAGATTATATCATTTTCTATAGGAGATATTATTTTAGCAGGAGATTTTAACTGTATTCTGCATGAAAAGGATACTACTACTATAGGAAAAAGGAAAATCACATCTAATGCAAAACATTTAAAGGATTTCATTAATTTATATCATTTGAATGATATTAATAATCAGACAGATTCTAAATCATTACCATACACTTTTTTTTCTAATAGACATAAAACTTATTCAAGAATAGATAGAGTCTTTATTTCAAACCAACTGGTAACAGACTTAATTAATTCTAAGATCATTTCATGTCCTATATCAGATCATAATTCAATTGTCTTTGAATTTATGGTAAATAGTACTTATAATGTTCAGATCAAAAGAATACCAGCATACTTAACTCAACTAAAGGATTATAAAGATTATATACTTACAGAGGTGCAACATTTCTTAGACTTAAACACTACACCTGACGTCTCCATTATTCACATTTGGGATGCTCTAAAATCATATTTATATGGACAAAGTATCAGATGGTATAATAATAAAAGGAAATCTTGGGACAAGGAATTAATAGACATTCAAAACAAATTAGACTCATATAAACATAATAATAAAGAAAATATTATGGACAAAAAAGTCATTGAGGAAATAAATAAATTAAATGAGAAATACAAAGAAATTTTAAGTCACAAAGTCAAAATAACATTAGAGAAATATACATTTTTGTCTTACTCAATAAGTCCCAAATATTTACATAGACTTAAAAATAAAACAAAAAGGCTGAATAAACAAAATCATATCAAATAAAATTTCTCTCCAAGGAAAAAGAAGAACGTCTCTAGTTTACCAGAAATATTAGATGAATTTAGAAATCACTTTCATAACATTAACCATAATAACATTAATATGGATTCTAAAGACAAAATAAAGAACTTTATAGCTACAAACATGAACAAAAAACTTAATAAACAACAGACTAAATTAATAGATAAAAATATTTCATATACAGAGGTTATCACACAAATAAATAAACTTAAATCAAACAAAGCACCAGGTAATGATGGTATTATTCCAGAGATTTATAAAATTCTTCCTAAGAGTACTTACACATTAATACATAAGGTTTTCATTTCAGCGCAAAATGAGTTATCAATTCCCCCATCTTGGCAATACACATTTATTTCACCAATTTTGAAACCCAATAAAGACCCAACCAGATGCACTTCATATAGACCTATTTCATTACTTAATGTTGACTATAAAATGTTCATGAATATATTTGTTGACAGATTAAAGACAATTATTCCAGGTATAATAGATATAGATCAGACAGGCTTTATTATAAATAGAAATACTTTTGATAATATAAGGAGAACTTTAACGCTAATTGATTATGCAAACAGAAAAAAGAAAGACTTGGCACTCATTAGTCTTGATACAGGTTCAGCATTTGACTCAGTAAGTTGGGACTATTTGTTTATCTTATTGAAGTGTACAAATTTCTCTGATGCATTTGTGAATTTAATTGAACATCTATATAAAGGAGCATTGGCTTACATTAAAATAGGAACATATGTCTCACAAAAAATACCCATATTAAAAGGTACAAAACAAGGGTGTCCACTTTCACCGTTATTATTTACTTTAATAATGGAGCCTTGGGCTAATTTGATTAGAAACAGCAATGATATAGAAGGATTTGATATAGATGAGAATACAATATCTAAAATCCAACTTTTTGCAGATGATGTTCTAATTACATCAGCAGGAACAAATTCTTCTATGCGGTCATTATTTGACAAGATGACAGATTTCAAGAATATTTCTGGTTTGATATTTAATGAAGAAAAAACTAAAATATTACCAATATATGCACGGAAAAATGTTCTCACTAATGATTTTCTCAAATATATACCCAATTCAGGTCAAATAACTTACTTAGGCATAATATTAACTAAAGATATTAAATCCACTATACATAATAATTATAGTAATTGTCTTCATAATATACAAAATCTTTTCAATAGCTGGAACAATATGTTTTTTACCATGGAAGAAAGACTCACAATTATTAAAATGATAATATTCCCGAAGATATTATACATAATACAATCAATAATACTCCCACCTACAAAAATAATTATTAAGAAATTGAATTCACAAATGTTAAATTTCTTATGGGCACCTAATAGACCTAGGATTGCATTAAAGAAACATACTAATAGTTGGTCTCAAGGGGGCATATCATTTCCAGACTTTAGTTTATATGCTATCTCTTCTATTATAAAAGTTATAACATTGCTAATAGATCAGTCATATGTTGCAAAATGGAAGGAATATTGGGAACTAGTGAGCATACACTTCACGAAAATATCATTAATACACAAAAATACTATTGTAAATAATCCCATGTTATGGTTACTGAAAGAGTTTTGTACCTCATCTATTACACCAAAATATATAGCTAGTTACCCATTAAATATTATTATTAGATATCGTAATTTTATATTTATGCATCCTAAGTATAAGGAATGGAATTTTATCTTATTTCCTATAATGTATACACAAGGTATTCTTTTATCATCCACCTCTGAAAGAATTCTTCTAGTTACAGAGAATGATTTAAAGTATTGGTATCAGTTGCTGTCTGACAATAAAGCAAAAAATTTAGACTTCTTAAAGCAAGAATTTGATTTGAGAGAAACATGTTGGTTAGAGATTCAGACTTTTAGACATCTTATTAATAAACTTGATTTAATGTCTTTAACAGTTAAAGAATCTGTCCCAATTCTGATTGACTACTTGATATTAAATTTACAACATAGGGTTTCTGATAAAGGTAAGCTCTCACACATACATAAAATTATTAGAGATGAAACACATTACAGTTCAGATACTTAATGGAATTATTTCATTTCCATTAATGGTGAATCACCAAAACAACAATATAAACAATATATATTGGAATCTGCTTATAAAACTACTTCTATTAATTGGAGACTTTTTACCTGGAAATTTTTACATAGATCTTTCTATACACCCTTAATGATGAATAAAATAAACAATAAAGACAACTTATGTAAGAGATGTAATGTAGAAATAAATGCTGATTGGGCACATATGTTTTATGACTGTATAAAACTGAAGGAATATTGGATGTTAATCAATGATTTTTTGCAGGCTCTTTTCACAGATAATTTCATAGTCTCTAAATCACTTATATTATTTAACACCCCTGTTCCTAAATGTGTTAAAAAAGTTAAACTTCCCTTATTATGGTCTATTCTAGCAGTGGCTAGAAAAATAATAACCAGAAATTGGATTTCAGATACTCCTTCTTCATTTAATGAATTTAAAAATGTTATGATTGAAGTGTGTCATATGGAACTAATGACAATAAAATCAAGAACCATTAGGAAAACATCTTACTATAATATATGGGATACTTTACAAAATTTGTTAAAACAGTCTTAGTTTCATTAGTAAGATGTTACAGTTTAATTAACTGATTTGATTTGCAGTGGATGTCTTTGTAAATACTTTTGCCTCACAGCTAGAGGTTCTCCGGTTCGATCCTCGGCTGGGGTGCCTTCTGTGCGGAGTCTGCATGTCCTCCCTGTGGTCGCGTGGGTTTCCTCCGGGTGCTCCGGTTTCCTCCCACATCCCAAAGACATGCTGCAGGTGGATTGGATACTCTAAATTGGCCCTAGGTGTGCGTGTGAGTGTGCCTTCTGTGGAAGGTTGGGCGCCGGGCTGGCAACTCGACACCGTAAAACTCCACTGCCATTCAATGTGCGGACAAGGTGATGCGCTGTGGCGACCCCTAACCGGGAAAAAGCCGAAAGAAGAAGAAGAAGTCTTTGTAAATACTTTGGTTGTTTTATCAAATGTTATAACTGTTTATATATTAACTGCTTGTATAAGATTGTTATAATATTTATTTTGTATGTTAAAAATAATAAACTTGTTTTAAAAAAAAAAAGAAGAGAGAGTGGAGTACCATTTTACTGACTGATACTTATTGGACAGGAAGCTTTTGAACCACAGAAGGGTGGGCTAGGATAGACCTATTGAGGACATTCAAAGTAGAAGTTTGCTGTGGCAAACTGTGTCAAAGGCTTTAGACAAGTCTAGAAATAAGGAAGAGGCTAATTTGCCATTAGTCAGCATCTATATAGGTTAGAAGGGAGTTCTTCTTGCAAGAGATAGTCTAGCAATTGTTTTTGAATACATTTTTCAAGTATTTTGGTGGGGGGAGATACGATTGCTATAGGTCTAAAGCTATTAATGTCTGTTGAATGTCTTCTTTTGTGCAGAAGGATAATGTGTGTCTTTTTCCAGAGAGACAGAATGTAGGATTCCTGAACTGACCTATTTATAAGTATTGAGACAGGATAGGCAATGCTATTGGCTACTATTTTTAGGTACTTGCCTGGAAGGTCAACAGCTGAAGAATAGCACAGTTTAGGTTTGTTTGAGTCGTTTTATATAGGATGTGATGATATGTGACTGCTGGGCAGGGTTGGGATTAGATGATGAGGAATCCTTGGTTAGAGATGCTATACTATCTATTAAATAAGAATTTAACTGTATTGCAGTTTCACATAGTGAGTTATCGGGAAAGGGGTTTGGGCTGGATTTTTGGTTGGGATGTAAGATTTCTTTTATGGATATCCCAAAAATTTTAGGATTGTGTTCAATATTATTCTGAAAGTTATTATAGTATAGTTTTTTTGTCTTCATTTATTAGCTTTATAGTATGATTGCAAAGCATCCTGAAGTCTCCAAGATATTGAGGTGTGCTGTATTTTTGCCATTCTTTCCATGCCTTTTATCTCTATTCTGCATTAGCTTCCTACTCTTTTTAGATAGCCAAATTGAATTATTTGTTTTAGTCTCTTTCTTCTAGAAGATGCAGGTCTAGGATATTTTAAAAAAGTTGTATTGAATTCATTTACAGCATGTCTAAAGATGTTAGGAAGTTTCTGTTAATAGAGGATAGTGGATTAATGAACAGTTCTGGGTTAAACTTGGAAAGGTTGGGTATTGTTTTATACATATGCTGTTTAACTGGTTGTGTGACATGTTAGGCAGTGTATATTGGGAGATCATCACTGAAAGAGTCTGACAATGTGCTTGTGGTGGAGTATTTGCTGGGGTCTGATAATAGGATCCAGTCTAATAGGGAATTTGATGTCTCACCATAATGTGTGGGGCTGTTAATTAGTTGTGTGAAATAATATAAGCATATGCTAGATGTAGGGGTGTTAGAGTTTGTGTCCAACCGACATTCACATCACCTAACAGTATTTTTTCTTGTAGAAATATTATGTATATCTAATGTAACATATCTTTCTGTATAGCTGTATTGTCGCCACATTGAATGTGTACATATTTATTTATAATTATTTATTTTGAGAAAAGCAATAAGAAGCTCTGCTGAACTGAAATTTGGTGTTGATTTGCTGTAAGGGGAAATGTACTAGGTGTTGGAAAATATTAAAGCAATACCACCACCTTTCCTCTTTATATGGTCATTATGGATGATATTATAGCCAGGAGGTATAACTTCAGAGTCATTTATGCTGGGTTTAAGCCAAGTTTAAGTTATAGCAAGAACATCAGGCTTATGTTGGATAATCCAGGCATGTAGTTCAGCAGTTTCATTTCTTATGCTTCTAACATTTGTTGCAGCAAACATTAGATCACTGGGACTGGGGATTTACTGTTGTTGGGTTAGAGAAAGGTCTTCTTCTTCTTCTTTCGGCTTTTCCCAGTTAGGGGTCGCCACAGCGGATCATCTGTCTGCTCATGATTAGCAGTGGAGTTTTACAGTGTTAAATTGCCAGCCCGCCGCCCAACCTTCCAAAGAAGGCACACACTCACACCCAGGACCAATTGAGAGTGTCCAATCCACCTACAGCATGTCTTTGGAATGTGGGAGGAAACCGGAGCACCTGGAGGAAACCCACATGACGGACATGCAGACTCCGCACAGAAGGCATCCCAGCTGAGAATCGAACCGGAGAACCTCTTGCTGTGAGGCGGCAATGCTAACCACTGCACCACTGTGGTTAGAGAAAGGTGTGGGAGAGAATTATCTTTCTGTTCATTGTGATAGGTGGGACCAGGATTAGGGTGTATATCTCCTTCTAGAAGTATTGTAGTATACTGGGAAATAATGCATACTTGGTTTTGGAGAGGATTCTTTCACTTAATTTTGTTTTCATTTGAGTTGTGCAGTTAATCAGTCTATATTTGGAATAAACGTGAAGGGCAATATTAAATAGGTTTGGTGCAATGTGTGGAGAGTGTAAAGAGGAAGCATAGATAAGTAGTTGAGGCAGAGTTGGAAAGATGTTGAGAGATATTTTTGAGTCAGGTCAAATAATAACTCAAAGCATTCAGTTTATGTCTAGTACAAAGCAATTAACAAACAGATGCAAAGTAAAAACAAGTTTTCTGTCATTTCCTGAGGCTAAATAACTGGCCTATTCAGTATAGCCTACTGGCAAGAAAATGGCCAGAGTGTCCAACTTAGTAAGAAGTCCTTAGACTGCATGGACTAGTTCACATTACTTTCAATCACAGAGCAGGCATGTATTTAACTGATTAAGTTAATACTCAGCAAGATTCTTCAAGATAAATGTGCTTTACATTATACAATGACAAAATTCTCAGTAAACTTGTAGAAGTAGGGTCTTGTGGCAGAGCTCCTGCAGTATCAAGGTCAGATGTAGTGATTGCAGACTCTGAAATGAAAGAGAAAAACTCCACTAAACTGTAATATTATATTGCGGCAATAAAGTTAATACTTATTATACAAAAAAAATGGAAGAAGGACAGCAGAAAGTCAGAGCAAGGGAATACAGGTGAATTCCAATATTTTGCGACCATAAAGGCGAATTTTTCAAATGTCGAATGTGCATAATCATGAATTTGAATATTTTGAATTTGCGGATATGGCTTTACATTACGTGACGTGCGCTGTTTGGTTTGGATGCTGTTCGGCGTAGTGTATGGATTTATGTGGAATCTAAGGTAAGTTAGTGTTTTGTAAGGGCATTGGGTGGGAATTTGAGTGTATGTGAGATTGTTTGTAAGTTGTATGTGTGGGTTAGGGTAGGAAGGTGAACGTATGAGTGTGTTATTGTTGTATGTGTTGGTGTTTGTCTATGTGTGATATGTGTGTGTGTGCGAGGGACTGTGGAATGTCTGGGTGTGAGTGTACTGTCCTTTACTGTTTGCGCAATCTCAGAGTTAGTATATATAAGTAAGGGGGGGTGGGGGGTGTAGGGGGGCTTGCACCCCTGCTTATGTGTAGTTTAGGTATGTGTATGTGTGGTGTTTTGTTTTTGTGTGTTTATTTGTTTTGTGCTGTGGGTGTTGTGGTTTATGTGTGGTGTGGTGTATGCTGTGTGTTCGTGATTTGTAGTTTCGGGATTGTGAAGGTTCGGTGTTTGAAGGTTTCACCTTTATGGCTGCGAAATACTGAAATTCGAGATTTCAGTGTGTGTGTGTGTGTGTGTGTATATATATATGTATATATATATATATATATATACATATATATATATATGGATCCCATTTCTTTTACTGAAATTCAGTTTATCCAAAACTTACATTGCCGAGACCACTTCTTCGAAAATCCACTACTCCAAAACGTCAGTTTGCTGAATGTCTTTTCCACGAAACATTTACTGTCATACCTTCTAGTGCACCATACCAGGTAAGGTTCATGTCATATATGTGGGTAAGTGTACAGCTATGTAGGTCGTGGAAAACAAAGTCTACAGTACTCATATATTTTAAATGGATATCACACTACAGTATGGATGGAGAAATATGCCCTTGTCACTGTAGTGCTATCTCGGAGTTGGTATATATAATTTTCAGGAGGTGTCGGGGGTGCAGGGGGGCTTGCCCCCCTGAAAAAAATCAGAGAATGTGTGTTGCTGTGTGTTTCAGTTTTCAGTAGCTGTGATGTTGGTGTTTTGTAGTTCAGCAAACTCATGTTTCGGAGTAGTGGATTTTCAAAGAAGTGGTCTCGGTAATGACAGTTTTGGACAATTGGAATTTCAGTTAAAGAAATAGGATCCATATATATATATATATATATATATATATATATATATATATATATAGCCAAAAAGCCCAAAAAACTGACACCCACAACCGTGAAATTCAAAATCTCGATTATTCACATACACACACCACCACACAAACAAGCACACATACACCTACCTAATGACACTACAACAAACAAAACAACACACACAAACACAACATAACAAACAAACACACCTACCCTACCTATAAGCTGGAGGGAAAACCCCCCTGCACCATCAATACCCCCCTACTTATATATACTAACTCCGAGGTTCATAGGTTCATAGGTTCATAGGTTGGTACTAGGCTATCAGCCCTAGGGCCTATACAAGCCTAGCCATAACAATTCCCTGGCTATTTCTTCCCACATTATTTACTTTCCTGGACCCCTGTCTAGCAGGGCGACTGACGTGATCCCTGGGGTGAATTTCCTTTCTCCCATCCAATCGTCAAGGTTTCTCTTGAAGAGGTCCAAAGAGGTACTCTGCTTGACATGTATGGGCAATCTATTCCAGAGTCTGGGGAGTCTCTGGGTCAGGAACCTATCCCTCCAGCATGTTTTGTTTATTGTGATGACAAGGTTTAGATCCCTGGAGCGTGTAGCTCTGAGAGATTGGGATTTCTTTAAGTGTAGCATGTCCAACAGCTCTGGGTTTGACATGGCCTCGTATGTTAAGCAGAGATCGCCTCTGAGTAGACGATATGCGACAGAGTATAGCTGGAGTTTTTTAAGGCGGTCAGCGTAGGGCATCTGCTTTAGGCCTGTGATTCTTTTAGTGAGGTATTTCTGAGGCCTTTCCAGTTGTTGCAGATGTCTTGAGAGGTACATACCAAATGAGGCGTTGTATTCTATAATGGGTCTAATGAGGGATGAGTACAGTGGGACAATGACCTCCTTTTTTCTGGATGAAAAGCCCTTCGTGATGAGGTGTGCCACATAGAAGGATTTCCTGACTGTTGTGGCGATGTGGTTATCGAAGGTGAGACCACTGTCCACCTGTGTCCCTAAGTCTCTTATCACACTTTCTGTGTTTAGTGTACTGCCACCTATATGGTAATTCATGGTAACATGTAATTCATGGATACATGTTTTTTCCCAAAGGGGATAACAATACATTTCTTGGGATTGAGCTTGAGCCCATGGCTCTGGCACCAAGCATCTGTTTCTGTAAGGCCCTTTTGTAGAGTATCCACATAATTTGGGGATTCAATAATGGCTCCCAGTTTGCAGTCATCTGCAAACTTTGTTAGCCAGAGTCACTTAGTGTTGACCTGTACTTCAGAGAAGTAGATGCCAAACAAGAGCGGCCCCAGGACTGAACCCTGAGGTACTCCACTTGCCACTTGTCTGGAGCTGGATTTGGAGTCGGCTACTTTTACAGTGTGGGTTCTATCAGTAAGCCATTTAGCAACCCATTGGGTGACATAGGGATTAATGCCCAACTTAGTAAGTTTATCTATGATTCCAGAGTGGGGGATAGTGTCAAAGGCCTTGGCAAGGTCTAGATAGGCTGTGTGGACCACCTTACCCTTGTCCATGGCTCTGGAGACTGATTCAAAAAAGTCAATCAGGTTCAGGAGACAAGATCGGCCCTTCACAAACCCAAACTGGGTGGGGTCCAGTGTTTGAAGGTTGCCAATGTCTTTGTTTATAACTTCCATGATAATACGCTCCATGGCCTTGCAGATAAGGCTTGTCAGACTGATGGGACGGTAGTTTCCAGGATCCAAGGTGGATCCCCCCTTGTGGATTGGGATAACTGTAGCTCTGCGCCACTCAGTGGGCACGAAACCTGAGGTGAGGATATGATTAAACATGACACTTAGGTGAGGTGCCAGTTCATATTGTAGTTCATGTAGTACACAGCCCGGGATGTCATCTGGTTCCATGGATGCTGTATTCTTGGCTTTAGAGAGTGAGTTTTGTACCTGTGTGGCCGTTATTACTGGAATTTGGCAATCTTCCAGTATTGAGATGGGCCATTTAGGGGGTGAGAGGGGGGTGAAGTTAGTGAGGTTGCACTAAACACACAAACACATAAAAATCACCACTACACACAGTCCAGTCTCACACACACTAAAATCCCTACCCAATATCCTTACAAGAACACCACTTACCTGAATCCCCAGCTAAATCCACATACCACACCGCACGTCACGAATGTGACAACACAACGGTGGATTCGACATTTTCACATTCACTATTATGCAGTTTCTCGTAACTGCACTTTTGACTTTATAGTCTCGAAATACTAAAATTCGATGTTTTAGTATTTCAAGATAAATAAATAATTCTATTTTAACCCCCTCAAGCTCTAATATATATATATATATATATATATATATATAGAGAGAGAGAGAGAGAGAGTAGACTCCCTCTTATCCAGCCTACTTTTAACTAGCCTCCTTTTTAACCGGCCTTCAAATTTCTGCTGTAGCCATAGCAACAGACAGCAGAGAAGAACACACTTCTTCCTCCTCTGTGCACTTCCGAACATCTAGTCTTATCGTTTTAACCTTAAAATGTTAAAATATCGAAACAAAAACAAACTTATATTGCAACTTTTTCTGATTAACCAAACATTAATTTATCCAACCTAAGGTCTAGTCCCAGCGAGATTGGATAAGAGGGAGTCTACTGTATATACCAGAACACCAGCAACTTACATTATATACATTTGTGTTAAAGGGAAACATTCAGCATACATAAAGCTTATCTGATCTGAATGAAATTGTTGCAAATATAATGCACTACCAAAGTCTTTTCACAGTTCTACACAGTCTTACAGTAAATAGAAATGTAAAAACATATGACACACACCTCTTCTGTGAAGGAAGATCGTGACTGAGTGTAAGAGGAGACAGCATCCTTACTTGGACACTCTGTCACCCTGTCTGCCTTTTTTATTAGAATAATAATGTTTGTACTCAATTTATAGTATGTTATACTTGATGTTTACATTTTGTCTACATGTTTGCATGCTTTTAAAGCATTATATTATACTCTGTTAATTATAGTTACTACTTTGTTATTTTTGCTGTGCTGAGCCTAAAGAAGGACCTGGCAGACCAGTGTTCTATTCCAGTCAGTGAACTTAAATATCTAATAAATAAGTAAATAAATGTTTGCAGAATACAAGTTGCTTACCCATTATAGTTAGGGCTGCAAAACTTCTTGCTGATTTGCTCTTCAAATTAATCACGTATATGTCCTCCTTTTTCTTCAAATCTTTCCATAAAAATGACCTCATGTAATCTTCAGACAAACAATGACAATGTGTTAACCATGAAAAGACCTGATATCAGCACTATTAGAGAAAAGGCTTTCTTCAAATTAGGTCCAACTTGCTGGAACAGTTTTCGTACAGATGTTAGGCAGCAACAGACTCTCAGACACTTACAAAATAAAGTCAAACATTTTCTGTTTAAAAAATATAACAGTTTCTTCACACATGTTATACAGACAGTTCCTACATTGACTTTCTTACTACACAGCTCTGCCTACTGTAGCTTCTTCAGACATGCTATACACACAGTTCCTACATTGACTTTCTTACTACACAGGGCTGCCTGCTGTAGCGTCTTCAGACATGCTATACAGACAGTTCCTACATTGACTTTCTTGCTACACAGGGCTGCCTGCTGCAGCTTCTTCAGACATGCTATACAGACAGTTCCTGCATTGACTTTTGTACTACACAGGCCTGCCTGCTGTAGCTTCTTAATACTTTAAAACCTAAAGGCATGAATTTGGATGTGAGTTTAAATGCATAGGTTATAATGCTGTATATCTGATGGTTTTGGAATTCATTGTAATATGGAAAAATATTTTACCCTTTTTACGGTATCTTTGTTTAAGCAGGTTCATTTAATAGATTATTATGGGATGAGATGATTGTTTAATTGGAGCAGTTTGATATAAAATGGGAAAGGGTGGTGGCTTATGTTATTCCTTGAAGGCTGTTTGCCAAGGTACCAGAAGCACCATTAAAAGTTGAAGTTCGTTTCCAGTGACTGCCTCCTGAGTGCATTTTTTTGGATACTTTGTGTTGTTGTATGTTTGGATTTACTACACAGTGCTGCCAGCTGTAGCTTATTCAAACATGCTATACAGACAGTTCCTACATTGACTTTCTTACTGCACAGGGTTGCCTGCTCTAGCTTACAAATGTGGGATAACTGCAGACTAAGTCTTTGTATATAAATAAGATTAGTAATCTTGTTTTCCCCATCCCCATTGTGTATCTTGTTGCCTACCACCGCCTGCTTTCTGCTTCCACTGCTCCTGAAGTTTATGTCCTGGTAATAATACCTAGGGGTAAGACTGCCTCAGATATAAATGCATTAGGAAAGGGATGAGGAGACAAGGAAATGATTACCTGACTAGTGCGCTTGTCTGTATAAAAAGGAAATCTCCTTGTGCATGATAGTATTGCATTGTGAAGCCTCTGGCAGTATCATATATACGTTCTTGTATGCAGAGGATGTCTGTTGGATGCCCTAACTAGGCAGAGCTGCTGATGTGCATTGACTTCACTACATGCAATATAAGTCAGCTCCAGCCCTACCCTCTAATTCTGAACATTGTGCAGCAACTGTCTTGCATTTGCAGTAAACAATCGTCACAGGGGGAGTAGTGTATTTCAGATAGAAGTCCTACTACTCCCTCCCCTCCAGAGTGGACAAGCTGACAAAGTGACAGTGTTTCCTTTCTCACTTCCCTGAATCCTCGAGTGACAGAACCACTAACTGATCTTGGATCATCTGGATCACAGTCTGGGCTTCATCCATTTATGCAAAGTAACAGGGATAAGGACTTTAGTAACAGAAATTACGTGAGAGGGGAAATCAAGCACTAACTACACCCTATCTGATCAGGAATCATATAGCACATAGCACTGGGGAATTTGTTAACATAAAAACAGGAATGAGGGGCCAGTATTCTCTCAATCCATCTCCAATCTGACCATGTCCTTCTGCTTCAGCTCCACCTGTTAAATGGCTAAGGCATCCTATGGGATAATGTCAGGTGTTGAAGTGAGCTTGCTGGTTAGACAATAATTGGATTAACTGAGGAACTGGAGATCCAGATGAAATAGTTCAATAACTGTTGAAGGCCAAAATAATATTAATGCATGAAAAACTGTCCTGCATTCTATTCCTCTGTAGCTATAACAGCAATGGCAGTCACCCTTCAGCCTTCAGCACCAATCACCACTGGTTGCACTTTCCATGCAATTACTTGCCTTGGTATATCTGGCTTTAATAATACTAATTCTATTAAATCTTTACTGGGATTGAAATCACAGCAAAGAAGATAAAACTGTGGCATGATATTTTGTGTTTGGGTTGGAAATGTGTGATTGCTTGCTTAAAATCATATGATTGATGATGGCATATGTGCTAAGTAGTTTTAGTTGATGAGTCTTAATGTTCTGAAGAAGTCTTATTAATGATGAAGGCACTAAACAGTTCAGCAATGACTCCTGAGTTTTTCGTTTTGTTTTAGTTTTACTGGCGAGTGGATTTCAGTCTGTGTTTTGTACAGAAGCACCAGTCTACCAGTTCAGATGTTAGAACTGACAAAAGCTACTTAGGCAAATATTAGTCTATTTTTATGGGCCAAACAACAATGCTAACTATCTTCTCATTATGACTGATAAATATTTTAAATATCTTATAGTAGAATAAATACCTTCCACATCAGTCAAAATTGTTACACCAACTGTAGATAAAATATCCTCACTGTGTGACATTTTCAAATCTATTAGACCAAACAACAGGCAACCTTTTAGCAGTATGATTTGCAAGCAGCTTTATAGTAATTTAGTCATTCATCACAAAAGAAAATTGTACTGTGGCCACAAGCTAATGGCATTGATCAAAGATTCATGACTAACACAGGCAAGGCAGTCAGAATTGCAAACTTTAATGGAAATTCCTGCAGTTTCTCATGAAGATTTATGTTTAATTACAGCTAAAATAAAAACTTGTCTTCAGTGTCCCAAACCAGACCTAGACCATATTTACTGTTGAGAGACTGACACTAGAAAGAAAGAAATAAGTTGTATACAGACAAGAGACAGGTAAAGATGCACAAACAGGGACTGAGACATGCTGTGTCATTAGAAAATGTTCAAACACAAACACTCCCAACTTTGCCAGCAGCAACATTATAAGTTTATGAAGGTCAAGATTATAAAATTTGAATGTTTGCCAGAATGATCAGTAAATAACACCAAAGCAGTAAACATGCTTCCAGACTCCATGAGGTCTTTAGTTTTGATCTCTGCCATAAAGAAATATAACAAAAGTTGTGAAAATTCATCTAGCTATATGTTAGCAAATTTAAAGATGTATACTACATCCTTGCCTGACTATAGTTATGGGCAGCAATCCATTGTTTACATCTGTCTTGTAACAAACTTCATAAAGTATCAACAGGCAGACTCCTTGTGCTTTCAGCATGGACTACATACCCAGGCCACTGCCAGTTGCACACTCCCATGAGTGTGACCAAGCAGGCAATAATTATGTCTCCATTAATTCATCTCTAGAGACTGGAGTTCTTAGTGGAATATACAGTTGTTGTTATTGCTGTTTATGAGCACTTTTTAAAGATTAGCACCCTGGACTAAGAGACTATTTTGCTAGTAATTGTAGTGTTTGATTATCTTTTAATTAGTGTTAATTTCAACCAGCTGGCACACTGAGTCCCTTCAGCATTGTGTAAGTACAGCCTGATTGTGTCATGATGTTACTCACCTCTTAATTGGGCCTAAACCTGGTTCTTACTTGCTAACAATTAGCTTTTATGAATTCAGCCCCCACCCTTCACATCTAACTATCCATTTGTTCTATAAAGTATTTATAGAACCTCAACCCAGAACCCTTTTGAAGATAATTCAGCACCTTTCTATCAGCCGTAGGTAACATAAGTGACTTGTTTCTGAAGTTTAATAATTGTTTTGATGTGCTAATCTGATACATATGAGACTTGTTTCTATAGTTTGCTAACTGTTTTGGTGATTTTATATGATGCATATGAAGTCTTTCTTATAGCCTTATCTTTACTTTGTCTGCCATATCACTTAGTTTGCATAGTACAAACATGATTACATCTATCTGGTTCCTATAGCAGTGTACAAACCTGTTTTCTTTTGGTCTGCAAATGCTGTTGTATTTCATTATAATTCTAGAGTTTTTCTGTCATATATTCTGGTATATAATTATCAGCTGTACAGCACTACTTTTTTCATAATATATATATATATATATATATATATATATATATATATATATATATATATATATATATATATATATTAGCTGGTATACCATTCAGTGTTTACTTAGAGTTCACTTCTTCACATTGTTTCAACTATCTGATCATTAGCACAATTGTGCCCTGTCCATTGCCCACTGCATATTGTTCATATATGTCACCTATTTCCATTACAGCCTTCCAATCTCAACAAATAGGTGGCATTGCAGCTGAACTGCAGTAACTTATCAGGCCATATACCTGCTACTTTCTGCTTTATAAGTTAGAAGGTTTTTTTTTGGCTACATTGGCATATTCATCATATACATACTAAAAAAGCTGTATTTCCTGTAACTGTAGCTAAGACCATGGAATGCCACATCATTGCCTGTGTATACCTAAGGATATCTATTCATTGTCCACATTGCCTGTCTTGCAACAGGCCTCATAAATTAATCAACAGGAGCACTGGGCAGGTTTATTGTGCTTTTAGGATAGATTACACACCCATGTCACTGCAAGTTACACACTTCCATAAATGCTGCCAAGCAGGTAATAGCTGAGTCTCCATTAGTCTGTTTAGAGACTAGAGTTCATAGTGGAATGTGAAGTTGTTATTGTTGTATGTTAGCAAGTTTTTTGATATTAGTTTCCTGTGCTAAACTACTATACCAAGCCTTTTTATACTCAACTTTGCTTCACTCCATTCCCCTACCCCCAGTTTCCACCCACCCCTTCTTTACATTTAGACTTAACTAACCATGCTGCAAGCACATTTTACTCAATCTCAGCTGTCATCACTACTTTCATCATGGGAACACCCATAGCCACACACACCCTAGCCACCAATCGGTCATGTATCCTAACTTCTTCTCTTTCTACCCCCACTATACTAAAGACACAGTGCAATTTCCTAACAATTTCCAGACCCCTTTTAACCTAACATTCTTTATTCTTATAGCAGTACTCTTCTCCAATACTGTCTTAACACCAGAAACTTCCCCTCATACTTTCTGCCTCTTTCAACTTCAAATATCCAGACTTCCAAGCATCACATCATTGTGCATGCAGAACTCCACAACCCTAACTTCTAAGTCCAACTTAAATTGTAAAACAATGTCTCGGCTGTCTTCCCCTATTAATGTCTTCTTTTCTACACAATAACCTAATTCAATAGTACCCTCCTTAACTCTAATATGCACCCAACCTCTCAACCTCCTCTCCAATTTTCATCTACTCTTTTTACTTTAGTATGCTCCACCCCATTCTACTCCCTTTTATTTTAACTACCTGTGGCCATATCCTACCACTGTGACCTCATATCAATCTCTCTGAAAACTTCCCTCCAACATTTATATACCTATAGGCATACTTGGCCATACTGTAGCATCTCTTTGTCAAACTTAACCTAGTAGTTGCCCATCTACTGTAACCAGTCTTTCTCGTGAAATGTGTTAAGTACCTTAATCCTCCTAAATATATACCAAAACCATGTACCCCAACAAGTATACTACTCATCCTATAGCAGTGCAACTACCACTCAGTGGAAATCATTATCCTAATCCAGGCCAGGAATCCACAAGTTATAATTCAAAACTTACTAACTCTAACCTTAATACCACTTGTCAATAACCACTCCCCTTACAGCACTCATATCATTCCACCTCAATGTCAGAAGCATATGCAATAAACTACAATACTAACTTAAACCTCCCTGGAACCACAATATCCAGTGAACAAATGCTCCCAGCTAGGTTACAATATTGTTAGACTTGACTGACGCCCCAAAAGAGCAGATGCCATTGCAATTATAGTTTTAAATAATTGCAACAAAGTCTTTATTTCAAGACAACTCCCTCCTTCTGCAATGCTGAAATGCTGGCACCAGCCTTAGAAATAAAGTTCTTTACATTCCATCAAACCATACAACCAGCCCATCCACAATTTAAGATATACTTTTCATGGACTTCAGCTAATATCTCCTATGAATCCTTCATCCTAGAGGAGGTTAATGTAAACTGGACTCTCTCAGAACATTATCAGATCCATTTACTTTATTGTCAAAGTGAAAATAGGCTGCACTTTCTTTTGATTCCCATCTATGTCAGCTTCTATATTACTACTACTCCAAAGTTTAGGTGACAGATAGACTGTGCTATGTAACATATGCATGCAGCCTAGGTAACAGACTGTGCTATGTTACCTATGCACACAGCTTATAAGGCAGGTAGGCTGTGATACTTAACCTATGCACACAGCCTAGATGACAGATAGTGCTACATAACCTATGCAGACAACCTAAGTGGAAGGTAGACTGCGCTACTAAACCTATGTACACAGCCTAGGTGACAGACTGTGCTATGTAACCTATGCACACAGCCTAGGTCATAGACTGTGTTACGTAACCTATGCACACAGCCTGGGTGGGAGGTAGACTGTGCTACTTAACCTATACACACAGTCTGGGTGGCAGGTAAGCTGTGGTACTTAACCTATGCACACAGTCTAGGTGAAAGACTGTGCTATGTAACCTATACACGCATCCTGGGTGGCAGGTAAACTGTGCTCTGTAACCTATGCACACAGCCTAGGTGGCAGGTAGGCTGTTCTACTTAACCTATGTACACAGCCTAGGTGACAGACTGTGCTATATAACCTATGCATACATCTTATGTGGCAGGTAGGCTGTGCTACTTAACCTATGCACACAGCCTAGGTGACAGACTGTGCTACATAACCTATGCACACAGCCTAGGTGGCAGGTAGGCTCTGCTACTTAACCTATGTACACAGTCTATGTGGCAGACTGTGCTATATAACCTATGCACACAACTTATGTGGCAGGTAGGCTGTGCTACTTAACCTATGCACACAGCTTAGGTGGCAGATAGACTGTGCTACATAACCTATGCACACAGCCTAGGTGGCAGGCAGGCTGTGCTGCTTAACCTATGTACACAGCCTATGTGGCAGACTTTGCTACATAACCTGTGCACACAGCCTAGGTGATCGCTAGACTGTACTACATAACTTATGCACACAGCTAGGGTGGCAGATAGACTGTCCTATGTAACCTAGTCACACAGCCTTGATGATAGATATACTGTGCTATGTAACTTATGTGCACAGCCTGGATGGCAGGTAGGCTGTGTTACATAACCTATACACACAGTATGGGTGGCTGGTAAGCTGTGCTACGTAACCTATGCACACAGTCCAGGTGGCAGGTAGGCTGTGCTATATAATGTATGCACACAACCCAGGTGGCAGGTAGGCTGTGCTATGTAACCTATGCACACAGCCTGGGTGGCAGGTAGGCTGTGTTACATAACCTATGCACACAGCCTGGGTGGCATGTAGGCTGTGTTGCATAACCTATGCACATAGCCTGGATGGCATGTAGGCTGTGTTACATAACCTATGCACACATTCTGGGTGGCAGACTGTGCTATGCAACCTGTACACACAGCCTAGATGACAGATGGTCTGTGCTACATAGCCTGTACACACAGTCCGGGTGACAGGTAGGCTGTGCTATGTAATATATGCACACAGCCTGGGTGGCAGGTAGGCTGTGCTGTGTAACCTATGCACACAGCATGGGTGGTAGGTAGGTTGTGCTATGTAAGCTATGCACACAGTCCAGGCAACAGGTAGGCTGTGCTATGTAACCTATGCACACAGCCTGGGTGGCAGGTAGGTGTTATACTTAACCTATGTACACAGCCCTGGTGGCAGGTAGGCTGTGTTACATTACCTATGCACACAGCCTGGATGATAGACTGTGCTATGTAACCTGTGCACACAGCCTAGATGACAGATAGACTGTGCTACATAACCTGTGCACACAGCCCAAGTGGCAGGTAGTCTGTGGTTCAACTCTGAGATGGCCATTTTAACTCCTAGCCTAGGTGGCAGATAAAGGCTCCATTTTCTGTTCATTTCCTGACACAACCTTTGTAGCTGTTAAAGTATATTGTCTTCTTCTGTCTGGAGCTTCTACTTTTTAAATGAGTTGAACACAACGATTTTATAGCAGTAAATAATTTAGTCTGAAGTATTTCTTTTATGTACCCTTCCACCTCTTCTTATTAGGATGGAAAATACAGTGCTACACTACTTATTGTCATCAAATCCTAACAGCCCTTTCTATCCATTTTGCCACCTCTCTTGCCCAGGTGTCCTGATATATTCTCTCTTATGCCTCTGATATTTCCTCATCAATGCTCTATCTCAGTCTTTATAAGTTTTAATCCCAACTATCTCGAAAACTCATAATGCCAATTTTTAATCTCTTAACACTTTCCTTTGTGGCCTTAACTATTTTGTCTTTCACTTTTGACTGCAGTCTGTTCATTACAGATACTTTGCCTCTTTCTCGTACTTGTCAGGAGCCCTCCAGCCCCACTCAGGCCCACTACTGGCAAATAAGAGTACACAGTCTGCTGACTGACACAAACAGTGAACTCACTTATGCTACTAGGAAACAATCTTTATTGCAATCCATTCTTCTACAGAGGTCACCAATCCCTATCCCAAAAATTAAGCATCTTCTCTCAAAATTGTACCTTCTTCTACTCAAATGTATATGTTCAGGGGATATTCACTCAAACCCAGGACCACCTCAATACAGCCCTAAATTATTCTACCCAATCACCTATCATATCAGAAATAAAGACCTTAAAATTCCTTGCCTTAATGCATGTTTTAGAGCTATACAATAATGTGCCCTATAAGGGGAATCAGTGGCAAATCTGGCCATTTTATTGTAGCAGGTGTTGAGTTTGGCTACATCAGTCTTTCTAAGGTTTGTGAGAATAGCAGGGTAGAGATGAAATGAGGGCATTCACTGATGGCCTTTGTATTATTTGTGAGAAATTGCTTATATCTATAAAGTACACCTAGTTTTTTGTGTACTTTCCTTATGGTTTGAGCGATATGAATGTCAGACTTCATGTTGTTGTCAATCTCTACTCCTAGTGTGTGTGATACATGTGTAATGAAGGTTTTATTTCTAGATATAATATTAAATAAGGAACTTGAAGTGGTAGAACATGTAGGGTGGAAGAGAAGCAATTTAGTTTTGTTAGGATTCAGTATTAGACGAGAATTAGTAAGTCAGTCTTCAACTGCTAGAAAGTAGTTTTGAGTAATAGAGAGGAGGTCTTGGAGGGAGAGAGCAGAGCATATTAAAGTAGAATCATCAGCATATTGGATTACAGAAGCATGCAGAGTAGAGGTGTGACGTTTGTTAGTAAATAGAGAGAACAGAAGGGGGCCCAGGATGGAGCCTTGGGGAACTCCTAGTATTACTGGGAGAAGTTTGGAGAGATCCTGCTGCTATTGCACTGCCTGCTGGTAACAATATATGTAACAATATGTATGTATGTGTGTGTGTGTGTGTGTGTGTGTGTGTGTATATATATATATATATATATATATATATATATATATATATATATATATATATATATATATATATATATATAGATTCACTTTAGAAGCTCGAAATACTGAAATATCGAAATTCAGTATTTCAAGCCCATAAAGTGGAATCCTGAGAACAGCAAAAGCTCAGAAGCATGAAATTCAAAACCTTGAATACCGGCGGTTTTGAATTTCATGCTTCTGAGGTTTAACTGTGGTTATGAATTCAGGTAAGTGTGTGTGTGTTAAGGGTTTTGGGTAGGGGTTGTGGTGTGTGTCAGCGTGTTTTGTTGCTGTGATGTGTGTGCGCGAGGAGAATGTAGCTTGTGTGGTGGTGTTTTGTGTGTGTTTGTGTGTATTGCAACCTCGGAGTGAGAATATTCAAGTGGGGGGGTTGCTTGGTTGCCCCCCTGCTTTTATGCAGTAGAGAGCTTGTGTTTGTGTGTGGGGAGGATGGTGTGTGTGTGTGTGTGCGCAGTAGAAGTGCGAACTTCAAAATCTCCAGTGTGCGAGATTTTGAATTTCGCGGTTCTGAGTTTTTGTGGTTTCAAAAATTTGACTTTATAGCTTCAAAATGATGAATTTTAATATTTCAGTATTTTGAGGCTATAAAGTGAATCCATGGATATACATACATATATAATGACAACAGGCCAGGCGGTGGTGCCTCTATTCTAATCAAAATGAATGCTTAATTACACTTGTGGATTGCAATTTTCTTCTTCTTTTGGCTTTGCCCGGTTAGGGGTCACCACAGCGGATCACCTGTCCGCTCATGATTGGCAGTGGAGTTTTACAATGTCAAGCTTGCAGCCCAGCACCCAACCTTCCAGAGAAGGCACACACACACACACACACACACACACACACACACACACACTCATGCCTAGGGCCAATTTGAAGTGTCCAATCCACCTACAGCATGTCTTTGGGATGTGGGAGGAAACCGGAGCACCCGAAGTAAACCCACATGACCACAGGGAGGACATGCAGACTCTGCACAGAAGGCACAACAGGCTGAGGATCGAAACAGAGAACCTCTTGCTGTGAGGCGGCAATGCTAACCTCTGCACCACCGTGGCCACCTCACACTTGTGGATTGCAATAATTCTCATAATACAGATGAGTCCCAACTGGGTACTCTCTCACATCACATTAGGAGGGCTTACTCACATTTTTATCACTGCAGTTTACATCAGCCCACCCTCCTCTGTCTCTGTTTTTTCTTAAAATTCTACAACATATGTTCCCTAAAGGCAACATAACACAGATATTCTTGGGGATTTCAATATCAATGCCATTGGGAAAGACTCTGTCTCTGAACAAAATGTTGCAGCATTTTAGCCTTGCCCAAACACTACAGAGGCCTGGTTGAATCAATATAAGAACTGACACTATCTCCACATTTGACCTAATAATAACCAACATTCAAAATAGTTGCCTTCATGCTGAGGTACTCCCCAGTCCTCTGAGTGACCACTCACCAATTAAATCCATTTGGTTATTCAGAACTCCTGCATGACATTTATGAAACTTCCTCTGCTTTAGAAATGTTCAACACAAAATTGAGCACAAATCAGGATACACTGTGCATACACCCTTACAAAAGAAGGTTTAGATCAGACTGTTGCCCATGGCTTTCAGTGGATATTAAAAACAAAATTAAAGCCAGAGATTCAGCAAGGAAGAACTGGAAAAGGAACCCCAACAATGCAGAGGTACACCAAAGTTTTCTGCATTTAAGGAAAGAAACAAGAATTGCAACAAATACTGCAAAACCCTGTACCTTAGGCAAAAACAGGACCAAATTGGTCAAGACTCCATTTGGTAAACCCCCTTACTCATATATTTAACCTCTCTCTCTCACCTCAAGCACTGTCCCTCCAGCATTCAAATATGCAGTTATAATCTCTCTACTTAAATTCACTCCTAATGGGGTTAATGATTACAGACCTATTTTTATGCTCTGTTCTGTTACCAAAATATTTGAAAAACATTTATACAAGCAACTTCTTAACCATATTAATAGCTATGACTTGTTATGTGAGGCACAGCATGGTTTTCACAATGCCTTCAGTACCGATACCATTCTGGTAATGGCCACTGATTCCATTTATTGCAACAAAAATAGAGGGCTTATTAGTCCAGGCCTAATTGCTGACATGACAAGGGCTTTTGAAATGGTTAACTATATCCTTCCTCAATAGACTCAAAATACTCAACTTTGGAGATACCAATTGTTGGTTTCGCAGGTATCTAAAAGATAGAACCTTCCAAGTTCACAGCAATGTCTCATCCTCTACTGTTGGTAAACTTAATGCAGATATATCTGCAAGGGTCTGTGCTAGGCCCTCTTCTCTCTCTCTTTGTTTATGATCCCCCCAATCTTAAATTTAGAATGGTATGCAGATGATATGCTGCTCCTGCAATCCAGTACTAGCCACTCTGACATGCAAACCAAGTTACAGAACAATTTCATTCAGTTATGCACCTGGTCCATTACTAACAAAACTACTAATTAACCCCAAGAAAATCAATATCATGTGTGAAGACTGGTAAAGAAGGGTGAAGGCTGCCAGCCTAGCCAGATAGAATTTTACAGATAATTCTATCATTTGTAAATATAAATGTAAACTACAGGCTTGTTGTCTTAAATGTAAAGAAATACTGTTACACGTGGAACTGGAAATAAATGTGACAACAGTGACAGTGCACTCTACTGACCAAAGTAAAGCATGTGGTGACCCTTTGAAGTAGCAGTGGTGCTGCTGAAAAGTCTAGATGAAGAAATTCTTTCTATTGTTTTAACCAAAAGTTAAATTGCTAGATTTAAACATGCAAATGTATTTTTATCGCTCTGTTCCTGACCAGCTGCAAGATAACAAAAGGGAGATGTTAAGAATCTAAATGCGGTTAATGCATAGCCTGGGAACACCAGGAAAGTGTAAAAAGATGATGTAATGTTTATCAGAACTGCAATAGCAATTTAAACAGACAGAATCAGAAGGCATTAAGCATTTTTGTCTGGATCATCCGACTCACAGCACTGCCTCTTGCTCACATATAAGTTATCTTAAACTTGTGTTTTCTTTTAGAATAGCTAGAAACTGAAATGTTTAGTCTAAGTGTTTTTCTGTTATGTCAGAACTGTACTACTCAATTATTTTAAGTAGTTCTGTGTGATCTCTGAACTCTTGTCTAGCACTGACTGTGTAGTAGAAAATATTGTCTTGTGGTTTTAATTATTTATTATGAAATATTTTAAAAACTTTTAACTGTGGCTGGTTTGTGTAGAGATAAGTTAAGCTCTAAGAGTACATTGCATGTATATACAGATCCTGTACCAGGTCACTCTAATAAGCCTTGAGACTGTTTAGTCATACTACCAATTGGATAATAATATTGCACAGTAATAATTGGACACCCTTTTAAGGGCCTTTGAGTACCTGATAAATATGAGCTGGGTGGTGGCAAGTGGTACTACTGTATAGTCTGGGTAAAAGGGGCATAGCTGGAGAACCTGTGCCAGCCTTCCCCAGAAGTGTCTGTGTAGCTGTATAAACTCATCTCAAAGTGTGTGTGTGTTAGCTACTTGGGCAGGGACACGAAACACTGGTTGGATAGAGAGGGTGCTGGAGATTTTAGCTTGCTTAGCTAGGCTGAGATCTGGACACTATAAGTGTGCCAGTGGGGAGTCTTATTGGGGACCTGGAGAGCAAGGGAGCAACCAGCCCCAGACTGACTGTGATCTCCGTGTACTCTTAAGGGAAATTGTACTTTACTGTGTGTATTTGTTATCCCTTCCTTATATATGAGACACCCTCTCTGGTGTTAGTGGTGAGGATTGAGGCCCCTTGATTTCTGGGCCAGGGCACAGGCGTCACATCATGGTCTTTGCTTCAGCCAAGAAATTACCTACTATCCCACCTATTCTCTTAACAGATCACAGTGGGAACATAATACCTCATATCACTAGGCATAATACTTGACCCTCCCCTTTCCTTTACCACTTATACAGATTTGTATAGCTAATAATAAGGTCAGTCATCTTCTTTCACCTGCTGCTTGCAGGGCTATTGATAAAAATATTTTAATAACACCCAAACCAAGACAGCACGCAAGTACAGCAACCGTGCACGGCCAATATAGTAAAACTCAAAAAGAAAAACTGGCCAGCACAAATGGCACTGTGAAATTCTTTTATTAAAATAAATATTACAACAACAAGTGAAAAAACAGCATACCAGTTTCGGCAAAGCCTTTTTCAGTGTTAGTTACATAAGCACACACAAACCGTTCATCCCTTTGTATATAAACCCTCTCCAATAAAACAATTAGTACATATCATTGAGATCACGAGAAAACAATACCTCTAATTTAATTATCCATTTACGTTCTATTTTGTCCAACAAGCTATGCCACCCCATTTTATTACAACTGCTTATATTTAGCTCTAGAATGTACAATCGCATATTTATATAAAGCATTAGACATACGTTTATTTCTCACATCACTCAAATGTTCATATATCAAAGACTTAAATTGTCTCAAAGTTTGTCCCACATAAAATGCTTTACAAGAAAATTCTACCAAGTATATTACCCCTTCAGAAACAAAGTTAGCAAAACAACAAATATCAAAAAGACAAGGGGTGTTAGCAGATCAAAATTCTTTGGTTTTAACCACAAATTTGCATGCTGAACAATTTCTGCAAGTGTAACACCCAACCAATGGCTTATCTTCCAAGCACAATTGTTTACTGTCACCCTTATAGGTATTCCTTTTAAATGATTCAAATAATTTCCTATAGTTTTACCCCTCCGATAAGTAAATATGCATCTTTGTGGTAATATTTGTGCCAACTTATTGTCTAACATAAGTGCCCCCCAATGTTCACAATTCACAAAATAATTTAGTGTTACTCCCATAACTGGTAACCAAACAAACAGTTGCTTCACATTTCTTTCTGAGCATTATATGTTAACAATGCATTTCTATCAGCAGAATAGGCATAATCATGCGCCCGCTGTATTATAGTTGGTTTATACCCTCTTGCATGAAACCTTCCATAAGTTCCTCACTTTGTTCATACATATCATTTGATGAACAAATCCTTCTAACCCTAAGAAATTGAGACTTGGGAATGTTGTTAATAGTATAGGAAGGATGAAAACTACTAGCTTTTAACAAAGAATTATAACTAAATTCCTTCCTAAATAAAGAAGTCTCAAGTGTACCATCCACAGTTTTTATAATCTTAATAAAATATTATAAAATAAATGTACGCTTATTCAATGATACACTTTTCAGGTTACTAACTGATAGGACTAACTTCAATTAAGATGCTCATATCTTTATAAAGACTTAAAATCGGAGCCCATCATTGACCCCAAATTTTACTATTACACCAATAGACACACTGCCCTCATTGATAAATTTTATGAAACGCCATTCAAATCATTGACTGACAGGACTCCCACATGAACAAATCAAATATTACAACTCAAGATACCCTGTAATGAGACACCATTTTAACAGATCTAACCCCCTCCCCGTCGACAAATAAGAACTCTGGCTCCAACTACCAGTAAAAATCCCAAAGGCCTATTCCAATTATACTGAATATACACTGAGAACAGCTTCATTTTGTGGACAGCCCACAAATGGTTAATAAGTCCTTAAGCTAATGATCGAATGAAAAAATGTGGTTTCATAAATGGCTGTTATTAGATGTACAGTTATTTGCTTTATATATTGTAACATGCATGGTTTTCCCTCAAACAGAACTACAACGCTTATCTGCCTAAGCAGGGACGTCACAGAAAAGGTCCCTTTTATTAATATGTTTTATTTCTTTTCTTCCGAGATTAATAAATCTCAAGGTTTTTTCGTACAGAAATGTTTCTGAATTATTCTTCTCTTTTTTGAACCTTACAATAGTTAGAAGTGGGACTAAAAATTATGAGAATAAATATTTAATCAATGCTTTTTAGATTGAGGAGCAAACTCGCTGTTTTTAGTTTGCAGGAGAAAAAACTACTACATCTTACAGAAATAGCTTGCTGTAATAGTATATGTTGGTACACTATTTATTTCAATTGGTCTTTATTCTGTTCTGACTGGGATGGAACTCCTCTGGCACCAGTGAATTTGGCTAGCTGCACTTTAGGGTGTAAGTTGATGCACACTACATAGCTCATATAAATAACAGAATACATGTAATAAACTTATCTCAGTGACTTAATGTGGTATCGTGTATGAAAATATTTTACATGTATATAGAAAGTTATGTATTAAAGGTATAATTGCACTGTATTTTATGCATATCTTAGCTTGCCTTTGATACACACACACACACACACACACACACACACATATATATATATATATATATATATATATATATATATATATATATAGGTCTACTTCACTTACCCGAAAACCCAAAAGGCCGACATTTGAAATCCAGAGACCAAAACATCGACATCTCACTTGTCCAACTTTTCAAAATGCCGACGTTCCATAAAACCAACTTTTACAAGATCGACAATTATAATCCTGACGTGCACAACACCAAAATTCAGAATACCAACAATAAAATGTCTGCATATTATACTTAAGAGTGGTAGAGCCAAACTAAATAGCAGAAATTAATACAGAATGTTTCATCTGCAAATTGTAACTGTCGGCACACTAATGTATAATGTAAATGAACATAATACAGAAGTTTTAAAACTCAAAATATGTCAAGTTTTCTGCGGATGCCTTCAAAATCCATATATATTAGATGCTGTGTTGTACACATCCTGTGAAGTAACAAAATACAGTCACCAAACATAAAGTGCATCGATTCACGATCATAAATAATTATGTCTTTCAAAAAACTTTTCTCCTATTAAAGCGACATCTTCTGTTCATTTAATTTACTTTCCATATGTCGATTTACATTTATTGTGAGTCTATAACCTAACATGCAATATATTGACAGGTCCCATCCATAAAAGTTAACTCTACTCACCGTTGTGCTCCCAATTTCAATGTAATATCCAACACTCTAAAAAAAATCAATATTATCACATTTTCAATAATTTAGCTATCGCTGTTACAAACTGTATAAAAAAGTAAGTTTTCTTATTTGATAACACTGTCTAATATTGCTGGTGGTGCAAAATAAGCTTCTTCTTCTTTGGAAAGGGTGGAAGTCCTGTAGCCATCCGAACCCATAATTCATCTACATGGTCTTGTTCTCGTACCAGAGCTGCCTTTAGTACACTTAAATCTGTACCTCAACCACCCAGGAGACATTTTAGTCTCCTGTGCCATGCTTCTAGAGAATTTTGCATACAAAATAACTCATTTAGCTCATAAACATTCCAAAAGGAGACTGGAAACAGCAGTGGGAAACACACACTGGATGAGATACGTGTATTGAATTTATGTGACTTTCCATACACATACCATTCTGAAAAGTACCTCAAAAGTTCTCTACCTTCAACAGGAAATATTTCTCTAATGCATTGAAATGTTTGAAGTACATCACATTCTTTCACAAAAGCTAATGCAGCTAGAGATTTCACAGCTAGTTGAAATGAGGAGTTACTGTTGTAAAGTGCCAATAAACCTAAAGCTTGTACTTTTCTCCACAGGTTTTGGCCAAAGTGGAATAAGCAGCCTTTTGATTGCGCACCTGGAACATTCAGCCTTACATTTTTAATTGCAGCCACCTCAAAGTCACATAAGACATACCGAGCAATGACCTGAAACCCATGCTCATTCAGTAAATGAAATAGACAGTGCCACAAATAGTTATAAGACTTAAGAGACTTTTTGGACATTAGGGAAAACAATAGCGGCACAGCTTTGCTATAACTCCTATATTTCACTAGCCCAGGCACACTATACAATTGCTTTATGGTTACCCCTTTTGTAAAGAAAATCCTATCCATTAACCATATTGTAGCACAACTTAAGTCATACAAGTTATTTATTGTAGTAAACACTTGTACTATGATGTCAGTAGTGGTGTCAGACATCATCTTGCTAACAAAATTACCACTCTTTAATGGGTACTTGAAAAAAATCTATATATTTTAGAGTTATTTCATGATCAGTATACCTTACAGTCTTTTTCCTGCAGACATGTCCTATCTGTTGCAGTAATGCTTTCCTATGAGTAATGCTATATATGCTATCTAATGAGGTGGACGCCAGCGCGCCCCCCACTAGCAGGCATGGTGTATCTCTGTTATAAGTAGCTCTAACTTTTAAATCATTACAAACAGCATATCTCTCTGCCTCTCCTGGATCTCCACAATGCTGGTGTGCTACTGACTTTTCCAGTTTTTCTCTGTCAGGTAGTATAGTTGTTACAGCTCTTCCTCTACACTTTTGTGTGGACTTACATTTACATCCCCCATACCTTCTTGCATTCCAGCACCTTTCTAGGTGATACAAGTATCCATCGATCACCAAAACTTCTTTATTTTTCTGTGAAATCACAGTTTGGTAAATATTACCAAGGATTCCCGGAGCTTCCTCAGCTTGTTCAGCCATGTTTCCATAGGTACGTAGTACAGCATATTAAAGGTGCAAAGTCTTATTTATTCTGATATACAGCAGGATATTTTCAATTATGGCATCTTAAAGTTAGCTACTGTTGTGATTCTCTTTACTGGTGGACTTCGTGGTAAGTTGTAGCTACTATTGTTTGACTAAGAACAACGTGGTTAGTTAAACTTGTAAAAGTACGTTATTGGACATAATACTTTTCTTGTATATAGTCGAGCTTATTAACGTCAGTGTTTTGAAAAGTCGGACAAGTGAGATGTCGACGTGTTGGTCTCGGGATTTCAAATGTCATTTTTTTGGGATTTTGGGTAAGTGAAGTAGACCCATATATATATATATATATATATATATATATATATATATATATATAAATATATATATATATATATATATATATATATATATATATATATATATATAGTCTATATTAGTACCTCAAAACTTCAGTTCTCCAAACACCAGCAAAATATGAAAAGCATGAATGGCCACTTCCACGAATTTTTTCACAGGAAAAAAATTTGCTTGGCCGTTATCAGGAATTTGCCCTTTTCTCCAATGTAGAGCAATGTTGGAGTTGGTATATTTAGTTAGGGTGTGTATGGTGGGCCCAGCCCCCCACATTAGGAGGTGTGGGAGGCAAAACCCCCCATTTGACTAGGGTTTGAAAGTTTGTTTTGCTGTTGGTCGGCCAAGTATTTCGCTGTTTATGTGTTGACGTTCTGGTGTTCGGAGAACTGAAGTTTCGAGGTACTAATAGATATATATATATATATATATATATATATATATATATATATATATATATATATATATATATGTATATATATATATATATATATATAGATATATATATATATTTTTTTTTTAATTATTATTTTTTTTTGTCAATGTATGCTAACTGGATCTTTTAATGTTACCCTGTCTGCATTCAGTCTTACTATGTTCTGAATTTTGCTATGTTTACATTTTGTATATAATATTGTTGATTGAAAGACTGTGATGTATTTCCTGATATTTAAGCCTGGGTCATAGCTTAAAAATGTTAACAGACCAGTCCACTTCCCTGATGAAAAATTAGTAAATAAGTAAATAATACAGTCCTCCTCCTACTGTCACCTTCCTATCTTCACCAACTAATCAACATCCCTAGTAGGTTCAACAAAACCAGTGGTACAGAAACAACCCTTGGCTGAATTCTAACCACTATCCCAGAAAACATATCCAGTCTGGAATTATGCCAGATACTGTTAGAGGTCATCACCCCACATATGTTATCTGCACACTCATTAAATCCCCAAAACCCATATTATTTCATTTTGTTAAAAATGTATCTAAATTTAATGAAGATACCCTTATTAATACTCACAAACTGTACATCTGGAGCTTATTAAAATATCTCCCCCGAGACAATGCCTTACATTTCAGTGACACCTTTCTAAGCATCCTAAGTCAACAGAGCCCACACAGGACGAAAACAAAAGCCTACAGCTTGGCTAACACACACAACCAAACAACTGTAGAGAAGCTGAGCAAAAGCATAAAGAGCCTGGCAAGCCAGCAAAACTACTGCAGTCTATCAACTCTAGCATTACCTGTGAAATGTAACAAGAGCAAAAGTTACTTCTGGAAAAAAGTGCTTTACCTATCGTCAGGATCTACATTATAAAATTCCAAAAGTAGTTTTGGTCAACCATCTGTTAACTTGTGAAACCGAGGAAATCCACCTAGCCCAACCCAGTACCCAGTGAAACTGCTTTCAACATTGTCTGTATCTTTAATAGTCATCTCAGTTATGCAGCCGCAGCATTTACTAAAGACAACTCAATTTCAATCCCACAAATCAAGTTTCCACCTACTAACCTTTATTGACAATCCTAAATTTACCTCCATAATAGTTTATCTCACTAAACTAAAATTAGTCACACTAATCTCAGACAGCAACCCCAAAGAATACCTCAAAATAGCTGCTGACACCATTACCTATTCAGTCTCTCTAGCCTTATAAGCTGATCTATAAAGGAATTCTGTTGCTTACCTCATGGAAATAATGATATAGTCTGCCACTGCATGAATGTGGCACCTTTAAAACATCAAACCCATTGCTATGGCATCTCATTTATCCAAGATTTTCAGAAATGCATCCTCTCTTAACCGCTAACCTATCATTTAAACAACAGTATCCTCAGTCGATCCCAACATGGATTTCTTCCCTTCCACAGCATTGACATTGTTCTTCTTTCCTCCCACAACATCACTAACAAACACAGAAGTGACAATTAACTTGAATTATCATTCAGTCTTAATTAATTAAAAGTTTTCAGTATAGTTTCACACTTTAAACTACTCTGCCAACTCCCATACCTTGGTCTGTAACCCTCAGCCCAAGAATATTTTAATACTTGTCTCACAAATAGGACCCAAGGTTTAAAATGGCAACAACCCAAATCCACTGTCTCCTAGGCTAGTTGGAGTCCCTCAAGGCTCAATACTTGGCCTCATTACTTTCAACATATTCATTAACAGCCCTCATCTTGCCTCCACCAACTAAACTCTTATCCTATATGAGATAATTCAGTTATTATCTGCACAGCAAAAATGATCTTTGAAAGTTAGAACTTCACACAGCTCTCCTTCATCTCCTCTGAAGCCCAGTTTAAACAGTCTAACGTCCTATTAAATTCTAAAAAAATATGATCTAATACTATTCAGCCCCAAGTTCAACTTCAATCTAACAATTAACCTTACCCTACTTTCTTCTGATGGTACCATCATTGAATCTGTTTCCCCACACAAAACTCCTAAGTGACATGATTGATTGAAGTCTAATATTTGACCTCCACATCGAACTGGTAGTCAGTATAACAAACTAAACATTTGGACAGCTATGTTAAATCCTATTTAGCAGAGTATACTGACAAATGCACAATTATTTACTTCCCACACTCTCATATGGTTTCGCCATTTTCACAAATTTGCATTCAACCCAGCTTGCAAAACTTGAACAGAGCTACAATAAAATAATTAAGTTCACTACCAATGTAAGTAATGGAATCTACCACTGCACTACTACAAAACACCTCAATTGGTTAGAATACCAAAATTATCTCATTTTATTATTTATTTATTTATTTTACATGTGTTTACCAGGAAAGTCTGACTGGATATATGTCCATTTTCAGCAGAGACCTGGGGAGAAAAGCTCCAGTAAGCAGAGTACAGTTACATTAGGAAAATAGAAACATTTAGAGATAAGTATAATTTGCAGTTTTCAATAGGGTTACAAACATAGATAAAACATAATAGACAAAATCAGAATCATGCAGCTTTAGTTTTAGACAATAATACATGCAGTTATGGGCTAAGTCCCCTCAAGAATTCATACACTTATTAGAGTATATAATTGAAATGCTTAGGAAGAGTTTGCAGGATCAGCGGGTAGTGATTAGTCAGGGTTTAAGCAGGGACATTGCCAATGGTGTTGGAAGTGTAGTTTGAGGCTTTTTTTGAACTGGGTTAAGGAGGATTGGTGAGTAAGTTCAGCAGGTAGCATGTTCCAAGTTTTGCCTACTGAGTTGGCGAATAGTGAGTCCCCAGCCACATTTATGCTCTTAGTTGTTTGTACCAGCAGAGCATAGTGACCTCACATTGCTGTATGGTTTGATGATCTTATTTAGTGCTAGTGTTTTTTCAGGTCGGTATAGGATTTTGTGGGTTATTATCAGTCGGTTGTATCGGAGAAGGCTGGTCCACTCAAGCCATCCTAGTTGATTGATTTTTTTTTTTTTTTTTTTTTTTTTGTTAGTTGGTTGATTTTTCACTCAAGGACTTCCAAGAGGGCTGCACATTGAGTAACAGCTTAATTTCAACTTTCCCACTATGAAAACAGAAGCATAGCAAAAAGAGCCAGTGAATGCATCTTTATGATTAAATTTCAGTTATTGGAAAGTAAGCACACTGTCTGGATGACAGCAAAGAACACGTTTAGAGAACCTATAAAAAAATCAGCTGCTACAAGTGAGGAAAACCACTGTCTGGGAAGAATTCTTCAGATGTTCAGCAAAAAGCAGTTCAAACTCCAGCTTTGATGCAAAACATGACTTACAGTAATCTAGAGGAAAAAAGAAGTCAAATATGCACAGGGCTGATTAAAATAAATGAAACACAGAAGGAACATGTCAACTCAAATAATAAAAGGCTGCACAAATGGAAGAAATTTTAAACAGATATTCAGATGAGCCCATAAAACTGCAAAAATCAGAGGTCAAAATAAAGAAAGGGCTGACTGAGTATGAAACTGTTCAAGAACAGATGTTTCAAAAATGGTAGAATTAGAGGACAAAGCATCTAGGGAAAACCTATATATCAAACAGAAGGAGACTCTGCTTCTTATTCTTCTGATAATAAAGCTCATGCCAGTGAAACCTTTTCCAGTGTTCCAATTGAAAGTGCTTGAGAGACAGAGAAAAGTACAACAGATGACCAGAAGAACCAGGAGTACACTGGAAATGAACAAGAAACTGGAGCTGGGAGATGGAGATCAACAGGAAGAAAACCAACAACTCAGAAATTAATGAATAAATGTAGGATTACATAGCATCAATCACATTTGTGAAATATGGTGGAACAAAAAAAACTGGAAATATAGTCTTTTTGACTTTGTTAAACTTGCAGGGGACATATAAGCATATGCCCGATTTCATGTCATTAATATTTTGAACATTAAGGGGAGGGGAGGAGGAAGGAAAGAAGTAACTGTAAGTAAAACAATTTTTTTCTTAACAGTATTTTTATAAAACATCACAAATACCGCATGTTATATAATAAAGCATTTTCATATATTTTTGTGTGTTATGGAGATTTTAAAGTAAACATGCACCCTTCCTGTTTCCTTCTTATTTCTTTCTTCTTGTTTAGTTCTAAGAAATATAGACTCTGAAATGTAAAAAGAGAAGAACTCCTAGACAAAAACATCATTATAGATCAATTAAATCCTGGAGTGTAGCTGTTAATCTGGGATAATTGTTTCTATTAGAAGGGTTACATTTCATCATTTGAAGAAGTACATAGTTTTATGTGTTTTTATTAAGTTAATAGGTTATAGAAATGTGATTTTTTATGCTTTTCATTAAAATAAAAAGTCTTGTAAGATGGTGACATAGGTTCAAATGGATATGACAAGAAACAAGTGTATAAAAGATCAAGCTGCCAAACACTGATATATAAATGTAACACAATGGCTAAAACTAGACATTTAAAAAAAAAGGTGTTATACATAACAGGTATGAATAACAACTTCTTACCTTAATGGTAAAACTTTCCATGTTATCTTTGAATGTGAATGGTTTCACAGATATATACAAAAAAGAAAGAGTAGTGAACTATATTAAGAAACCCAGAGTGCAAATAACTGTGCTACAGGAAACACATTTGGAAAGAAGTAAGCATGTGAATTTGATAAAGAAAGTATTTCAAGATGGTTGTTTAGTTGAATATCTGGGACAGAGAAAAAGCAGAGTGCTTATATTAATTGCTAGAGTAGCTCCAATAGTAATAGAATAGGGGAAAAGATAATAATATATTTGTAGTAGTAAGGAACTGCAGGCAAGTATTTATATTCCAACTAGACTGCTGCAATGGAGCTTAAGAAAATTCTGGAAGAAATAATCAGACTTCCAGCAGGGAATATTACTTATAGGTGGGGACTGCAATTAGATTTACAACAGTAAGGATGCATCTGGGGACATAGAAGGGAAATATAACAAAAGAGGGTATATTTATGAAGAAAAATTATGAAAAACATTGGTAAGGAAGATGTGAATTCAGTAAAAGGAGCTTGGAGAGAATTTATATATTATTCCTCAATGTGCAAACACTGGGCTGGGTTAGGCTAGACAGAAGTTATATTTCACAGGAACATGTGCATTCAATTAAAAGTCTTGATACTAATCCAATAACTATTTCAGATCATGCAGCAATAATAAAAAAAAAGTACAGGGTAATGAATTAAAACTGGGACACTGGCACTTCTCCTCCTGTCAACCAGAGAGGAATTTGAAGAATGGGTAGTTTAAATTATTCAGAAGTTATTAAGGAATATAAAAATAGGTCCAGAAAATATACCTAGGAAATAGGATAAAATGAAAGTGGAATGAGATAGAAATAAAAGAAAAGAGATATGGTTAAGAAGTAACAAGAATTCTTTAGAGGGACTCACAAAGGTTAAAGTGTTGCAGAATGGGGGAATTTCACTGAACAAGAAAAATCACAACTGCTGAGTGCCAAAGAGAAAATAAGGGAGTGCCAGAGCAAAACTCTTTCAGCATAATGACTCAGACAAAAGAAAGTAGAAAGGGTTGTTGCCAAGCTTATGGAACCTATAACAAGGTAAACAGTCTGAGATCATGTAGAGTTATTAGAAATATTTAGGAAATGTTATGAAAATCTGTATAAAGTAGAGAAATATGGAAATCAAGAAAAAGTACAAATGGAAATGTTTATGGAAGAATTAAATACAAAAAGGTTAGAGATAGATGAGGCTTAATTATTAAGAGTTCAGATAAGAGGGGATGAGGTAAAAATGGTGATGTGTAACCAATCTATAGGAAAATGTCCAGGAATAGATGGTATGCTTGTACAGGCTTGGAAACTAGGAGGGAAGACAGTGATAAACATCTGGAAAGTTTTGTTTAACAGTATGTAAAAGGGGGAGAAGCACCAACATCCTGGAAAAAGCTGTGGTGGCTGTAATACTTAGAGTGGTAAAGATCCATCAGATCCAGCTTCATACAGGCATATTTCAATTCTAAACCATGATTATGAAGTGTTCAGGTCTACAATGACTAAAAGAATGACAAAGGTGATGCCAAAATTGATAGATATGGATCAATGTGGTTTTCTGGAGGTGAGGAAAACATTCCAGATGGAAGCAGAATGTAAGAAAATACAGTGTTGGTGGGTTCTGATACAGAGAAAGCATTCGACAGAGTAAGCTGGGATTTTATGAATAGAGCAATAGAAGCATTTGCATTCCCTAACACAATGATAAGGTTAATTAAGAGGATGTATGAGAAATTAGAGGTGAAAATTAAAATGTGGCTGTCCTTTTTGATATGTACTGTTGGAAGAGAGGGACCAGGCAGGGGTGTCCACTTTCCTCTTTGTTATTTGCACTATATTTAGAACCATTTGCAAAGAAAATAAGGGACTTACAAATTCAAAGCTATAATTGGTATGGTAATCAAGAAAAGTTGGCTTAATTTGCACATGATATTATTTATTTATTTAACATTTCTATACCAGGAAAGTCTGACTGGGACAGAGCCCATTTTCAGCTGAGACCCAGGGAGAAATGCTTCAGATGCATGTATTTGGAATGTCAGAGGAATCCAGAGCACCCAGAGGAAACCCACGTGAACATAAAGAGGACATGCAGACTCTGCACAGAAGGCACGCCAGCTGAAAATTGAACCAGAGAACCTCTTGCTGTGAGGCGACAATGCAAACCACTGTACCACTGCACTGCCCATTATATTTTGTACCTGATAAAACCAGAAAAAGCATTTCAGTGTTGTGGAACATTTTGAGACAGTTTCAAGTCTTTTCAGGATAAAAAAAATTAATGAAGATAAAACAAAGGCAATAGCTGTAAACTATGTACCCACATACGAATTAGTTCAGCAGTACCCATATTTATGGGGACCTGATAAAATGAAGTACTTAAGAGTATGGTTTAAAAAGAATTCTGTTATGGCAGCTAAGGGTATATGGTAAGAGATTAGACAAAAGATAATACAAAAACTGAGAAATTAGAAGCTCTGTTTTATGGATAGCAAGATACAAATAGTGAACATGTTTTTAGTCCCTGTAGTTCTATACACAGGTTGGGCATATTTTTATTAACTAGAGAAGTTGTGGATAGCAATAGATAAAGAATTGAAGGATTTTATCTGTGAGGAGAAGAGGGCAAGAGTCAACTGGGATATGTTGATCCTTGCAATAGAACTACTTGGTTATGGATTATCTGATTTGAAGGGCTATTTCAGAGTTACATGGTTAAGGCTCCTGTACAGAGCACAAGTGGAAAGCTGTAATTCAAAGTGAAAAGGGATGATGATGAAATGGGGGGGGGGGGATTCAAGAAAGAAAGAGATACTGTGGTTTTGGATGCAGATCCATAAGGAGAGTAACAATAACCATGCATAATATTAAATTCACAAAGTACCAGAAAGTATTCTAAGAACTAAGCCAACACTGGAATGAAGAAAGAAAATTCTGCCAATAGGGGTGACTGCAATTAGGAGTACAGAGAATAGGCAAGAGGGGACTGGCATTTACTGAAGGAAACTGGCAAAAGAACCAAATTATAGGGAGCAAATAATTAGAGAGGGAACAGTAATAGAATGGGAAGAGGCCAAGAATATATTTGGACCGCATGCTAGAGATTTTCTTTCCTATCAAAGATTGATATCATAGTATAGACAAAGAGAAAGGAATAGAGAGATCATAAGTGAAAGGTCAGCACTGGTAGAGTTTTTATTAGAATCTAGAATAGAAATTGCCGTTAAAACAAGGATAATTAGTAGGGCGTATAAAATATTGCAAGATAACTAAAGGAATCAATCAGAGAAGGTTATAAAGGATTGGGAAGAGATTGAATAAGCAATTAACAAAAAAACAATATGAGGATATATACATTGCTCCAATATATGCAACAAAGTCTAGATGGTTTAGAATTTTTGCTTAGAAATGTATGCATAGGTACTTTGTGCTCCCAACAGACTCCAAAGAATTTTTCCTCACGTAGATAGCAAATGTTGGTGGAGTGATGGGGAATAAAGCGGCAACTGGAAACATATTTTTTTGGGTGTGTAATGAGTTGGCAGACTTTAAAAATTCCCCGCAGATTAATCAGTCAGAAACACTAGGTGAGCAAATTGATTTAACCAAGGAAATTATTTTTTTTAGCTGTGATATAGAATTGGAATTGCATAGACATAGTAAGACCTTGCTGAGTATAATTCTGGAGGATGTCAAAAAAGCATTTACTAGAAAATGGAAATCAAAGTCTAAACCAACTGTCCTAGAAGTAGTGAACATAGTAACAGAGATGAACTGAAAGTGAGATCTTTAGAAAAGGGTAGGAGCAAATTATATAGAAAATGGGAATTGTGGCAACAATATATGCGGAATAATGCTTTGGAGGAGGAATGGGATTTAAGGGAAGGCAGGAAATGAATGAGCTATGTAATGTTCAACTGACAATGACTATAAAGACGATTATATGTGATGTATAATGTTTGCAACTGAAAATATGTCACGATGGTTTGTTTTCATTTATATAAATGTATGATTGCCTATGTCATAAGTGATAATTCAATAAAGATGTTTTTTGTTAAAAAAAAAATGATTGTCCACTCAGAATAGCACATAAGATTTTACACATCCCAAACAGGTGCTTATTCCATAAGAATTTTCTTCCATACTGTACTCTCAGTAGAAAACTTGTTTCACCAATAAATTCCTGACCCATATTGTTCTCTCCCATAACTCCCACAGTAACTCCCTTTTCTCTTGCTACATTGCTAAAATCTGAAATTCTCTACCGTCTCCCTTAGAAAGATCAACAAATCCAATCTTTTCAAGTCTTCGTTAAAATCATATTTCCAGAATACTTGGCTCTGTGACTCTACTTCTTCCCCATGGATAAATCTCCATGATCTTTGACAGCCTGCACTCCATCTAGATTTCCTTTCCCCTGTGTAGTTACATAGAACCTTGCTAATTATATATGATGCTATACCCTTAGTTAATTACCTGTAAGTTTCTCTGAGTCTATTATACTCCCTTCTTAATCTCTTTTAGCCCCACCTCTGTACATTGTCATTTACAAACCTCATCTGTCAAAAAAATAATGTATTAGTTTCCAGAAGGTGATATGCGTTATTATAGTGTAAAGTACCCTTCTGAGTACTTCCAGAATGTGAAATGCTCATCTGGCATTTGCATTAATTATAAATCATTTTACATGGTTATACATTTCCTATGATTACTGTTACATCCCTTATTGTTATGTACTATTCCATTATGTTCCTAATCTTATGAACAGGAATTAAGCAATGTGCTATTATGTCTGTGTGTCTTATTCATATATCTGTTCAGCTTTGTATTTGTATGTATAATTGTTCAGCTGTATATTGTATACTCATTACTTTTTAGGAGTTTTTCTTCCCAGGCCTCTTTTGAAAAGGGGTTTCCAATCCTGTTAGTCTTTCTGGGTAAACAAATTCAAATAAATAAATAAAAAATATCTTCTGCTTTTAAAATATACTGTTTTATATGCATTATCTGAGGCAACATGCAGTGCATTATAATAATATCATTATCCTTAACTTTATATTAAGTGCATCATGGGTGTGTTACATCAAAATTAGATCTTTGTTTGCATTCATTAGACATTTCAGTAAATGTGACTTTACAGTCTTGGTAACAGGATCAAACCTTGAACTGTCCATACCTGTCTGGTTTCTTCAGTAGTCTTCCAAATGTATAGCATTTAATATTTTTTATTTATTTGATCATCTGATATTCCTTTTAGGACTGTTCTTGCTGTTGAATGACATTTCACTGAGATATGACCTGAAAAGGCTCTTCACTGCAACATTTACCATCACAGTCTAGTAAGTCCCTGTTTTCCTGCAACAATACTGAGGCAGCTTTGGCTGATATTTGTGTCCGCTACAGATGTTTGCAGTTCCTCCAGTACACCTTTACATCTTCCCTATGAGTAACATAGGATCTTGGATTATTTGCTTGCCAACCAACCATGAATTTAGGTTGTGGACAATTCCATGGCATTTATATTCTTACTTTGACTTCTAACTTCAAATATGGTAACCTCTTTCAGTTTTTGAAATAATAGTCTATCTGTCTCTACTGATCTTGCTGTAGTATTTGCTTTACTTTGCATTGTTAGACATCAGTCACTTACCTGAGGTAGGTATTTTGCTTTTTAACCATTTGTCAATTAACAACTAAGCTTGCAAGAAACTGAATCCTTGCAATTAAATATTCATATAATCATTAATTGTGATATGATAATCCTCTTAGCTACCTCTAGGGCTGATTCTCATGAAAACTGGATTGTTTTACATAGTTCTGAAATAGTTCTGCTCACTTGTCCATTAGACTGCAGATAGTGCAGAAATTACATTATACAACTTAACTCTCGCTTTTGCATAAATCATCTGAATTATTGATTTCTTTTGTTGTGAACCAACGTTGGATAAGACAGCATCAGAGATTCCATGTCCCTAAAATATAGACTATAATGCATTAATCACAACTGTGCCTGCTGACTTTAATACCATGATGGGAATGGACCCTATTCCTAAGTCAAAGTATGGTTAAAGTTCATTAATACTGCTACACACTCAAGTGTGCTAGCTTGCACTGCACTTGAATTGTTTTTAGTGCTGTTTTAGCTGCTTTTCTGTAAAAAAAAAAATTCTAAGCTTGTTTTCTGCCTTTCCTGTAACTAGTCTAGTCCAGATACAGATTTGCTGTATCCAGGACTCTTTGTAAGCTTCTGAGCTCCCCAAGCCTTTCTGTGTTGGAGGGAGGTCTTCCAGCTTATCAGTGGGAATGGTAAGCAGTAGTTAGCCTATTTACCAAAAGAGGAGTGACGTCTGTCCCAGAAATTGTAGTTTATTGGCCATTTGAGCAGATTTTCCATCTCTTTCAACTTTCTGGTTTAAAAGCCCACATTTTCACTTTTCCCACCTTTCATGTAACTAGCCTTGTCCAGATACAGATTTGCTGTATCCAGGACTGTAGGTAAGCTTCTGAGCCCCCCCAAGCCTTTCTGTGTTGTAAGGAAACCTTCTAGCTTTTCAGTGGGAGTGGTAAGCACTAGGTAGCCTATCTACCACAAGAGGAGTGGTTTCTGGCCCAGAAAATGTAGTTTATTAGCCATTTGGGCAGTTTTTCCATCTCTTTCAACTTTCTGGTTTAAAAGCCCACATTTGCGCTTATTTCCCACCTTTCCTGTAACTAGTCTAGTCCAGATACAGACTTGCTATATCCAGGACTGTTTGTAAACTTCTGAGAGGTGCCAAAGTCTGTTCTTCATTTTTTCCCTTAGATCTGCTAGTTCTCTCCTCTCCTGCACTTTTACTAGCTTACTAGTCTAGCAATTTGCCAGACTTCTAGTAGAAATTATTGTAGCACACAAAAGTGCTACTAGCACTAAACGTTCTACAAGAAAACAGATACAGTATTTATTATTAATGCCCACCCCTCCAGGCACATTTAAAGATCAGTTCCCTGTGCTTTCTCCTATTAAACTGGTAAATTTGGGCATCCTGAGGCAATGTAGCAACTGGCTCATGTACACTGACAACCCTCTCCTCTTACCTCCCAACATTCAGACTTGCGAGAAATAAACTTATATATATATATATATGAAGCCACGCAGTCTCCAGCCAAGACCGAAATAGCTTGTCAAGAGGAGAAGGTCAACAATTGCACCACACCACATGGAACACATAGCCCTCCAGAACACACACCAGCACTGCCTTCACATAAAAACACAAACCACACACCCACCTTCACGGAGGCTTTCAATAAAAATCTACCCAAACAATAGAGACCTCCAAGGCAGAAATGCACTCGACCACCACAACACAATACTAATCATGAGACACATAACTCTCCTAAACAGTGTGCCACTCAACCAAAGCCCCTAAGGCAAAACAGCATGCCCAACACACTAGTCATAGGTGACACGATATTGAGGCACACTGATGTCCCACTCACTAAGTTGAATAAGGAGAAAGTAACAGTCAGCTGCCTGTCAGGCGCCAGGATCTGCCACATAATGCATGCACTCAGACCCCTCAACAACAGATACAAATATAACTCTGTCATTGTACATGTGGGTGTGAATGACCTGAGATGTACCTCCCTGGACTACATGAAAAGAGACATGGAGGAGCTCTTGGATTATGTAGCCCAGGCGGGTATGACCCTAGCCCTGAGCAGCAACCTAGCATCACCCAGAATGATGCCACAGTACATGCAGAAAATGATTAATTTCAACAATTGGCTAAGTTTCTGGTGTCATTCAAAGGGGATCCAGTATCTGTCTGCCTGGGATGACATGATTGACCGACATTGATGTTTTGCCAGAGATGGCCTGCATCTGTCATAGCTGGGCTTCCAGATACTAGCCAAGGCTCTTGCCACCCCTACAGTGCCTTTTTTAGGTGGTGTTTCAAAGACCAAATTACCACCATAACAGCTGCAAACAAATGCAATCTGAGTGTCATGCTGCTTAATGCTAGAAGTCTAAATCTCAAAATACACTAGCTCGAAGCACTCCTTAAAATGGAGAACATCAACATTTGTGCCATAACAGAAACCTGGTTCAAGGCAGCAGAAAGCACCCCTGCACTACCAGGCTATAACCCATTCCACACCTTTCAGTCCCAGAACTTGGACCAAAGCTCCAAAGGCAGTGGTGTTTCCATATTCATAAAGGATGTGCACACCTCCAGACTGGTAGCCCAACATAACGCATCTGAGATACTTCAGGTGCAGCTAACATTGGGTAAGACAGAAATTCAGGTTGCAGCCTGCTATAGGTCCCCAACCATGTCCCAAGACTCACACTCCAAGTTCCTAAGCACCCTGGAGAATATTAAGATCCAACCTAACACTCTCATACTTGGTGACTTCAACTACCCGTCCATTAACTGGCAAAGCTACTCATGTGTGATGCCTGTGCACTGGCCAAGCAATCAAGGAGCCTCAATCCTCACCACTAACACCAGTGAGGGGGTCCATATAGGGAAAGGATAAGAAATACACACACAGTAAAGTACAGTTTCCCTTAACAGCACACAGAGATCACAGTCAGTCTGGGGCTGGTCTCTCCTTTTCTCTCCAGGTTCCCAATAAGACTCCCCATTGGCATAGCTATAGGGTCCAGATCTCAGCCAAGTGGGCAAGCTAAAACCTCCAGCACCTTCTCTGTCCAACCAGTGCTTCGTTTCCCTGCCAAAGTAGCTGACACACACACACACACACACACACACACACACACACACACACACACACACACACACACACACACACACACACTTTGAGATAAGAGTTATATACAACCACACAGATACTCCTGGGGAAGGCTGGCTCAGGTTCTCCAGCTGTGCCCTTTTTACCCAGACTATATGGTAGAAATCACTGCCACCACCCAGCTAATATTTATCAGCTACTCAAAGGCCCTTAAAAGGGTGTCCAAGTATTACTGTGCAATATTATTATCTAAATGGTAAGTGCAACCTAACAGTCAAGACTTATTTGGAGTGACTTGGTACAGTATCATTGTATACATGCAATGTACTCTTAGAGCTTAAATTAAACAGCCACAGTTGAAAGGTTTAGAAATATTTAATAAAAATAATAAAAACACAAGACAATACTTCTTACTACACAGTGCTTGTTAAGAGTTCAGGGATCACAGAGAAATATTTAGTTCTGACATCACAGAAAAACAAACTAGTCTAATCTTCCTATTTCTTAGCTATATCTAAGAGAAAACACAGTTCTAAAATAAACGTACATATAGAGCAAGACAGTGCTGGTGATGTTACATGTTCTCAAGAAAAATGCTCTAATGCCCTCATTCTTTCTCTCCTTAAATTTATAACATAGTACAACTGATTAATTTCAGATTATATCATTTCTTTCTGGTTCCCAGGCTAACAGACTCTTAGAGGTTAATAGCCCCTTTGATCATGCTACATCTAAAGATATCCCAATCCCTCCACACCACACGCTCCAGAGACCTCAGTCTCATTACCACAATCAACAGAAAATGCTGGAGGGACAGGTTCATAACCCAGAGACTGCCCGTGCTATGGAATAGACTTCCCATACATGTCAACCAGAGCACCTCACTGGCACTCTTCAAGAGAAATCTTGATGAGTGGATGAGAAATAGAAAATTCACCTCAGGGATCACTCCAATGGCTTTAGCGACAGAGGCACAGGGAACTAAGGTTGGGTGGCATGATGCCAGGGTAATCCGATGGGCTAGGCTTGTAAAGGCTTCAGGGCCATTAGCCTACTACACACCAGTGAACCTATTAACCTATGAAATTAATATTGTTTCAGTCTTTGATGTTAGCCAGAAGTGCTCTTGGCAACACCTGCAATGTGCCCAGTAATGACTCCTTCTGCAACTTGTACAGGGTTACATGTATGGGTAACATATCTAAATATGATTGTAGATTCTTTTTTATAAGACCCGTTGCTTCTACTACTATTAGAACTGTCTGGGTATCTTTCTTCCACACTGCTCTCATTCCTGCCAGCAAATCCTGATATTTTATGACTTTGTGTCTCTCAGTATGCAAGACACTGTAGTCACTGAGTGTGGCGATTTCAATGATCAATGCTGCCTTTGTCTTTTTTTCATGAACCACTATATCTGGTTTTCTTGCATCTATCTTTTGAACTGTCAGTAATGGGTGATCCCATGTGATGTAGATTTCATCATTTTCTATGATTCTTTGTGGCTCATGTTTCCAGTGTTTTTCAGCTACTTCAACATTATAATGTTTGCACAATCCCCAGTGCAACAGTCTTGCCACATTATTATGCCTTTCTGTATACAGTCATTTTGCCATTAGTGTGTCACAACCAGCAACAAGGTGTGCAACTGGTTTCAATTCATTTTTACAAAACCTACATTTGTCTGTTTCTTCCACATGTTCAATGGACTAAGTGCACATAGTCCACTGTCTTGGGCCAATAATATTAACCTTTCATCATTTAGTTAGACTTTGCCTCTCCTTAACCATTCCTGTGTTCGATCCTGATCAACATGGGGTTGTTCCAGGAGTTTTCTATACTTGCAACTATATTTATGCATTTTCCACACTTCTTGCCTTCTCATCTGATCCTTCACCTTATATTCTTTCTTTTGTTTTTTGGCACATTCAGTTGCTGCCTGATTTTTATCTACTTCTGGTTTTATTTCCATTCCTGCTTGATGCTGATATGCTTCTACAAGACTAAGTAGGGAAGTCCTCTTAGATTTATACTCCTCATGTTTCAAAACTTTCACTAAGTTTGGATCTTGTGAAGGCAGCAGATATGTGTGCAGTCGCACGATTGTAGAGCTATACATGCAATCATTTTCAAGGAAGCCCATACCTCTATTTGGAACGGGGAATATATAATCTTGGTGTGCACTCATTTCTATAATTCATTTGATGAGTATGAAGCATCCTTCTTGCTTTCCTGTCTAATCTATCCAACACCTTTTGGGGCCAGTCAATCACTCTAAAACTGTAAGTTAGGACAGGAACAGCAAATTGGATTATAGCTTGAACTGTGTTCCTAGATGTCAATGCTGTTTTCAGGATTAATTTAAGTCTTCTAAAATATTACTTACTGAGTTTTATTCAAATTTGTTCATGTTTTATTGTTGATATTTCATCAATTCCCAAATATTTATACAGTCCCTCTTGCTGAAGTTCTTTTATATCACATTCTTGTCCCAAACTGATGTTTTTTTTGGTGCTGAAATGTTCATGCTTTAAAGGTTGTTTTTGCACATTTATCAAGACCAAATGATATTCTTATATCATCTGAAAAAGTTTTGACTACTTGCAGTTGTGCTTTCAGTTCCCCATATGGTGAGCTATACAGTTTTAAATCCTCTACCAAGAGAATATAAGAAGTCTTTACACTTTGTTGCTTTCTGGGAGTCAAATTATAGCTATGACCTAATCTGTTAAGTAGTTTAGGGCAAGACAAAAGAGCAGCGGTGGCAGAGATTCAACCTGGAATATCCCCCTTTGAATTTTTATCCCTGGATTAGTAATTTGTCCTTTATCATGCTTTAACTGCAAAGGAGTTTGCCACTGTTTCATGGTCACTGTGATATAGTTTATCAGTGTAGGGTGCATCTTACACATTTCTAAGCACTCTTTTATCCATGAATGTGGGATACTGTCAAATGCTTTTTTGTAGTTTATCTATGCCATACTTACAGTTCTCTACTATGACTTTATTGAACAACAAATGATATTTTATTCCAAATGACTTTCTTTTATTACTCTTTTGTTCTATTGCCATAACTGAGTCTTTTTCTAAATGACTATAAACTCTGACAAACCAAAAAAAAAAAAAAAAAAAAAAAACGAATGGAAACTGACCAGCCTAGAACCACAAAAAAATGTTTATTATCGGTTAAACACAACGATTAGTGCTTTCATCTGATGAACATAGTAAAACAGGACTTCATCAGATGACAACACTGAAAACATGATCCACTTAAACATTAAACCTCCAAGTTAAATTAACCAATCAGAATCAATAACACATTGACTCTAAGTCTTCTCCAAACGTAATAGAATGTCTTTACAATTAATTTAAAATTAATTTAAAATGGACTGTTACTCACATTTATTTATTTATTTGTTTCATTTGTTTACTGGGAGATGTCCAACTGGGCTAGAGACCCTTTTTCAGTGGAGGCTCGGGGAGAAACGCTCCATACATACAAATAGACAGTACTCATTGCATTGACCTTACAAATAAACCCTGATGGTATGGCAATCAGGTTGAACGCACATTAATTAGATTATCATTGTAGAAAGCAAAATGCAAAAATAGAAATGTAATTAAGTGTATAATAATTACAAATTAACAAAACTGTTACTGCCAGCGATGACAATTAAACAGCATGACTCAATAGTGAGAACAGTTTGACACAGTTTGAAAAGAAAGGGCAAAGAAGTCTCCATAACTGTTATCTGACAAAGCAGTATATGTATTTATATTGCTAAATGAAACTGCTTACTGAACCAAGTTAGCTTACAGCAGCAAATAACTGTAGCTGTGAGAAAGAGCTAGTTTAGATTTAAATTAAGGGAGAAGTAGGTGGTCTACCATGTAGCAAGGCAGGAGCAGAGCCAGTGTTTTGCTAGATGTTCCTTAACATCAATTTGCTTGATGTTGTATTTAAAAAAAATTACATACATAAAAAATAAAAATGTAAAAAATGGATTCACTATACAATCTCGAAATACTGAAATGTCGAATTTCAGTATATCGAGACTGAATAGTCAAAAAACCACATACACGAAAATCCACAATAATGAACACTACAATCGTGACCATTCACACACACACACACACACACACACACA